>NC_088220.1:83826641-83936641 GCF_036934945.1 Oncorhynchus masou masou | reverse complement strand
CCGCACCAGGCAGCAGTAGGTCATGCAAGTTCCTAGCTCTAACAGCACTTCCTGGTTTGAGCTGTTTCAACCAATGAGAAAGCTAGGTTTGGGAGCAGAAAACGCCGACTCACTCTATTGCAGGAATTAAAAGTGCCGTAACAAATGATACTGGAAGAAGAACTGAGGCACGGGAAGTCAGACAACCAAAACGACTCAGTCAGTTAAATATTACCATACACACACACACACACGCCTACAGAAACAGATATATCAAACAGCTGCCTATGCAGACAAATTGTATCTATTATCATATGCTACCCATTCATGTTTTTGTATGTTCTTATATAATAGAATTAACCAATGACATCAGGCCACACCCAGGCCATGATTACAGACACCTGTGTATGTCCTATGACGCTATATAAACTAGTGACCCTCAGTGTTTGTCATTATAACCTGATGAAGACAGTTTGTCCGTCCAAACAGTTGGCTATTAGGTTATTAAATTATTGCGTCTACGCTCCGAGAGAGTGCCGCTCTCCTTGTCTATAGCAAAACAACACAGTTTTCTCATATCAAAGCACTCCTATCTTAAAACTGTAAATACAATCTCAGCTATTTTAGGCTACTTTTACACAGAACGTACAACAGAACAACAAAAGAAAAGCACTTACTGATATTTGAGCCTGACTTGTTCATTGTCCGGATTGCAGTAAAGCCTCTCCAACTGTTCCTGCGAATCATCCGCCACGCTTTGCCAGCTTTCAGTATCACTCCTGCGGATCTGCCAGTGGTAGGGGAGCACAGTATGGTGGTAAACGCAGTCACTCCCGTACACACACAACCCCTGCAGGAATTCCACGCAGATCGAAACTGCGTCGGCTTGGTGCGTGTGATACTGGAGCTGGGTTAGCAGATCAAACACTAGATCCAGGGAGGCCTCTTCGCTTTTATCCTGAAATATCTCGCCTTTGTCGGCCTGAAGACTGGGGGTGTTCGTACTGTCTTTGATGGTCAGACAATCTGGCCCCCGCAAGGCTTTAGAGGCGAAGAGGTCACTCATCGTGTTGCCCCCCTGGCTTGGAGGGGATACTAGAGGGGTATCTGGTGTGGGGGTTGCCGCCCCCACCTCGCGCGCCCGGGGGACACGTTTGAGCTGGAATCTGCGTTCGTTAGGGTCTATTGTCACGCGCTGGAGATCTACCGGTATCTTGCTTACCCCCCTCTCTGTCTCCTCCAACTCGGCGGCGGTGTCCGCCATTTCTGTGTCCGTGTCGCCGGTAATCATAGCCGTTACTCCGGTAGCTCCCGAATCTTTCAGACACACAGGCCCACCAATCCGCGCCTGTTTGACCACCGCCGCAGTGCACAGGTTCCCCGCTGTCCTTGTCGGAGGGTTCCGGGGAACAAACACCCCGTCTCCGGTAACAAGTGCATCTGTACTCAGTAATGTGGTCAGGATAGGGTCCTGGAGCGCACGGAGGCATTTTGAGTCGAGTTTCCTCTGTCCTTTTTTTTTTTTTAAATAGGGCTTCACTAACGGGATTTTGTCGGTAAGTCTAATCGATTGTTCCGTGAATTCCCGGTCCCCCATACTCATATCCAAAGCGAGTCCCGTTCCACCGTCCAGGACCTTGTCGGTTGAGGCTGTCGGTTTCTGCAGGCTATGCAAAGTTGTATCCATGGTTGCCTGGGGCTCTCCTATAACCCAACAGTCCTGAAAGAGGCGGAAATAAATGATAAGAGAGAGAGAGAGAGAGTGAGAGAAATAACACTCCTAAAATATATGCCTCATCGGTTTCGAAAGTCCTGGGCATGTGTCATTAGATAACAACGGTGTTTAGTCAGCCCAGTCAGAGTCAATAAGCGTTGCGTTTCATTGGGTGATAAACAATAACCGTAATCTTGGAAACCGATCGTTTATTTTCCTCGGTATTGTTACAATGATACAACTAGTGAGACGGGAAGTATCCTACTTACCACATAGCCTTCTAGAAGCTAGAATAGAAACTGTGTGGGGGGGGGACATTATTACTTTCAGTCAACGACGATCGTCATGATGCATCTACACTGCGTTGGCTATAAGCCTACAGCGCGAAACAACCCGTGTAGAACCTTAACGTTCTCGATAAGAGTATTTTGATCAGCGGAGGCGGATAAACGGGGGTCTACCGTATACGTGCAAATTACAAATCGCTGCTCGAGCAAGTTTGCACGCAGGCCTATGGTCTCAGTTAAAGCGATCCACAGACACGCACCGAGGGAAGGGGGACTGCGGCGAACCGCACAAAGACTCGACCCAGCCACTGCATCCCATGGTTGTAACGATCACGAAAATGCCTTCATCCTCTATATATAATTACCTATAGGTCTGAGCCTAGTCAACGCCTAGAATAACACGGTGTTATAACGCACATATTCCGCATACAAATTAGGTTTATGCGCAAAACCCGCATTTCAGCAGGTTTTATCCAGAAAACACGGTGGGTGTTTGACGTCAAATCAACGTAGCACACTGCTATATAATTTCTAAATTGTAAAATAAAATCCCTTCCAGGAGTCATGTAGATCTGGTGCGCTGCGCAAAAGGACTGCAATATAGTCGATCTCCAACACGCATACTGCATAGGTGCCCCGGCTGGCTAGGTGATTTATTATAGCGTTGCTTTCACAGAGCCCGTTTACAATTCAACGCGTCCAAACACACACAGATCCTATTCCTACCTGTGTAAAATCCGTTCTATCTCTTCCTTGCAATTGTCTTCTAAACCACTTAATCCTTGTCCGGTCATGAATGTATAGATATGTGGTCCTAGGTGATCTGCGTTTGGCCTGCTGGTACGGTGCTGAGGCAATGCGTGACAAAGCGGCTGTAAGTCGTTCTCCACTGGGCTCAGTTCTGCCAACTCCTGTTGTGGATAGAGGCAGCTGTTGCAGGGAACGCTCAGTCCTCTCAGCCACTCACGAAGCTCCTCACCCCGGTCGAGGGGCGGGACTTGGCATCAAAGGAGACGAGAGAGAGAGAGAGAGAGAGAGGAGGAGGAGGAGAAAACGAAACTGGTGTGTCATAGTGGGAGGTAAAGCAGAACGTTGTGCTGTGTTCGTCAGGCGCCTGATCAGTAGTAGGCGGCGTTCTGAGTGTGTTTACAGTGAGATAGGTGGTCTCACCCCTCCTGTCCTTGTTTTACTAGAAGTGAGGTGCTTCTCATACTGATTGAGTAACAGGGACGGTTTCTGGTTGTTTGCATATTTAAACAGCATTTCCGGTAGGCCTACAGGATGAGTGGATTATGGTAAAACAAACACATACAGGATGTAGGTTTATGACAGTCAGAGGTGTCATACCCATAGGGCCTTTTGTGGGTTGAAAACAAATCTAACATGTTCATTCATTTTTTTTTGTCTGTACTACCAATTAACCATGTAGTAATTTTATGAAGTTGGCTTTAGCTAGCCCAATTAGGTTCTCAATCCCCCAACCCCACAACTAGCTACCAAGTAGCCATTTCAGGTGACCAATCAAGATAGAGTAGCTAGCTTGTCAAACTGCAGTATCTTAGCTGGCATGCCTGCTGGCAAGGTTGGTAGAAAAGCAAGTAATTACTAAATGTCAGTGGCGACTGGTTATTCAGGGAAGAGCCCCACCTTTCTAGCTAATATATATATTTGTTTTTCCAAAGTTCCCATGTATATATATATGTACACAGTGGGGCAAAAAAGTATTTAGACAGCCACCAATTGTGCAAGTTCTCCCACTTAAAAAGATGAGAGAGGCCTGTAATTTTCATCATAAGGTACACTTCAACTATGACAGATAAAATGAGAAAAAAAAAATCCAGGAAATCACATTGTAGGATTTATAATACATTTATTTCCAAATTATGGTGGAAAATAAGTATTTGGTCACCTACAAACAAGCAAGATTTCTGGCTCTCACAGACCTGTAACTTCTTCTGTAAGAGGCTCCTCTGTCCTCCACTCGTTACCTGTATTAATGGCACCTGTTTGAACTTGTTATCAGTATAAAAGACACATGTCCACAACCAGTCTTTTCTGGAGTCATATTGAGTTAATAAAGCTGCATACAAAAATGTCTATTTTTTGATTTCTTGAGTACGGCAGCCCCAAAATGCAGGTGTTTCAGCCTAGCCCAGCGCTTTCTGTGGTGGTGGGGCAGCCAGCGGAACACACAGAGCGTAGGGGTTGGTAATGTTCTCTAGTTGCACCGTGATTGGCTCAGTGTTCTGTCGCTCAAGGGGACAGTGCGCCAAATCTAAGGGTAGAGCTTGAAAATTAAAGCCCTTTTGGTGCTGCCATAGCAGCCCAGTCTCACATCCAATTCGCGCATACATGTACAAAATGTATTTCAGCAGATTTAGTGTGTTTTTGTGCATTTTTGTGTGGTTCAATTCATTCGAAAATATACAAATTTATGTGCTACTTAATTTGTGCGAAAAGACACAAATTTAACCAGTAGGCACACAAGCCTTTGCAACAACCAGATATGTGACTATATTTTACCCTAACCTTAACCCTAACCTTAACATTCTACTAACTATACCTTACCCTAACCTTAACCATTCTACTAACTATACCTTACCCTAACCTTAACCATTCTACTAACTATACCTTACCCTAACCTTAACCATTCTACTGACTATACCTTACCCTAACCTTAACCATTCTACTAACTATACCTTACCCTAACCTTAACCATTCTACTAACTATACCTTACCCTAACCTTAACCATTCTACTGACTATACCTTACCCTAACCTTAACCCTAACCTTAACCATTCTACTAACTATACCTAACCCTAACCTTTACCCTGACCTTAACCATTCTACCAACTATACCTTACCCTAACCTTAACCATTCTACTAACTATACCTAACCCTAACCTTAACCCTAACCTTTACCCTAACCTTAACATTCTACTAACTATACCTTACCCTAACCTTAACCATTCTACTAACTATACCTTACCCTAACCTTAACCATTCTACTAACTATACCTTACCCTAACCTTTACCCTAACCTTAACCATTCTACTAACTATACCTTACCCTAACCTTAACCCTAACCTTAACCATTCTACTAACTATACCTAACCCTAACCTTTACCCTAACCTTAACCATTCTATTAACTATACCTTACCCTAACCTTAACCCTAACCTTAACCCTAACCTTTACCCTAACCTTAACATTCTACTAACTATACCTTACCCTAACCTTAACCATTCTACTAACTATACCTTACCCTAACCTTAACCATTCTACTAACTATACCTAACCCTAACCTTAACCCTAACCTTAACCATTCTACTAACTATACCTTACCCTAACCTTTACCCTAACCTTAACCATTCTACTGACTATACCTAACCCTAACCTTAACCCTAACCTTAACCATTCTACTAACTATACCTAACCCTAACCTTTACCCTAACCTTAACCATTCTACCAACTATACCTTACCCTAACCTTAACCATTCTACTAACTATACCTTACCCTAACCTTTACCCTAACCTTAACCATTCTACTAACTATACCTTAACCCTAACCTTAACCATTCTACTGACTATACCTTACCCTAACCTTAACCATTCTACTAACTATACCTTACCCTAACCTTAACTATTCTACTGACTATACCTAACCCTAACCTTTACCCTAACCTTAACCATTCTACTAACTATAGGGAACGCTCAGTCCTCTCAGCCACTCACGAAGCCCCTCACCCCGGTCGAGGGGCGGGACTTGGCATCAAAGGAGACGAGAGAGAGAGAGAGGAGGAGGAGGAGAAAACGAAACTGGTGTGTCATAGTGGGAGGTAAAGCAGAACGTTGTGCTGTGTTCGTCAGGCGCCTGATCAGTAGTAGGCGGCGTTCTGAGTGTGTTTACAGTGAGATAGGTGGTCTCACCCCTCCTGTCCTTGTTTTACTAGAAGTGAGGTGCTTCTCATACTGATTGAGTTACAGGGACGGTTTCTGGTTGTTTGCATATTTAAACAGCATTTCCAGTAGGCCTACAGGATGAGTGGATTATGGTAAAACAAACACATACAGGATGTAGGTTTATGACAGTCAGAGGTGTCATACCCATAGGGCCTTTTGTGGGTTGAAAACAAATCTAACATGTTCATTCATTTTTTTTGTCTGTACTACCAATTAACCATGTAGTAATTTTATGAAGTTGGCTTTAGCTAGCCCAATTAGGTTCTCAATCCCCCAACCCCACAACTAGCTACCAAGTAGCCATTTCAGGTGACCAATCAAGATAGAGTAGCTAGCTTGTCAAACTACAGTATCTTAGCTGGCATGCCTGCTGGCAAGGTTGGTAGAAAAGCAAGTAATTACTAAATGTCAGTGGCGACTGGTTATTCAGGGAAGAGCCCCACCTTTCTAGCTAATATATATATTTGTTTTTCCAAAGTTCCCATGTATATATATATATACACAGTGGGGCAAAAAAGTATTTAGTCAGCCACCAATTGTGCAAGTTCTCCCACTTAAAAAGATGAGAGAGGCCTGTAATTTTCATCATAAGGTACACTTCAACTATGACAGATAAAATGAGAAAAAAAAAATCCAGGAAATCACATTGTAGGATTTATAATACATTTATTTCCAAATTATGGTGGAAAATAAGTATTTGGTCACCTACAAACAAGCAAGATTTCTGGCTCTCACAGACCTGTAACTTCTTCTGTAAGAGGCTCCTCTGTCCTCCACTCGTTACCTGTATTAATGGCACCTGTTTGAACTTGTTATCAGTATAAAAGACACATGTCCACAACCAGTCTTTTCTGGAGTCATATTGAGTTAATAAAGCTGCATACAAAAATGTCTATTTTTTGATTTCTTGAGTACGGCAGCCCCAAAATGCAGGTGTTTCAGCCTAGCCCAGCGCTTTCTGTGGTGGTGGGGCAGCCAGCGGAACACACAGAGCGTAGGGGTTGGTAATGTTCTCTAGTGGCACCGTGATTGGCTCAGTGTTCTGTCGCTCAAAGAGACAGTGCGCCAAGTCTAAGGGTAGAGCTTGAAAATTAAAGCCCTTTTGGTGCTGCCATAGCAGCCCAGTCTCACATCCAATTCGCGCATACATGTACAAAATGTATTTCAGCAGATTTAGTGTGTTTTTGTGCATTTTTGTGTGGTTCAATTCATTCGAAAATATACAAATTTATGTGCTACTTAATTTGTGCGAAAAGACACAAATTTAACCAGTAGGCACACAAGCCTTTGCAACAACCAGATATGTGACTATACCTTACCCTAACCTTAACCCTAACCTTAACCATTCTACTGACTATACCTTACCCTAACCTTAACCATTCTACTAACTATACCTTACCCTAACCTTAACCATTCTACTAACTATACCTTACCCTAACCTTAACCATTCTACTAACTATACCTTACCCTAACCTTAACCCTAACCTTAACCATTCTACTGACTATACCTTACCCTAACCTTAACCATTCTACTAACTATACCTTACCCCAACCTTAACCATTCTACTGACTATACCTAACCCTAACCTTAACCCTAACCTTAACCATTCTACTAACTATACCTTACCCTAACCTTAACCATTCTACTAACTATACCTTACCCTAACCTTAACCATTCTACTAACTATACCTTACCCTAACCTTAACCATTCTACTAACTATACCTTACCCTAACCTTAACCATTCTACTGACTATACCTTACCCTAACCTTTACCCTAACCTTAACCATTCTACTGACTATACCTAACCCTAACCTTAACCCTAACCTTAACCATTCTACTGACTATACCTTACCCTAACCTTAACCATTCTACTGACTATACCTAACCCTAACCTTAACCCTAACCTTAACCATTCTACTAACTATAGCTTACCCTAACCTTAACCCTAACCTTAACCATTCTACTGACTATACCTTACCCTAACCTTAACCATTCTACTAACTATACCTTACCCTAACCTTAACCATTCTACTAACTATACCTTACCCTAACCTTAACCATTCTACTAACTATACCTTACCCTAACCTTAACCCTAACCTTAACCATTCTACTGACTATACCTAACCCTAACCTTAACCCTAACCTTAACCATTCTACTAACTATACCTTACCCTAACCTTAACCATTCTACTAACTATACCTTACCCCAACCTTAACCATTCTACTAACTATACCTTACCCTAACCTTAACCCTAACCTTAACCAATCTACTGACTATACCTAACCCTAACCTTTACCCTAACCTTAACCATTCTACTAACTATACCTTACCCTTACCCTAACCTTAACCCTAACCTTAACCATTCTACTGACTATACCTTACCCTAACCTTAACCATTCTACTGACTATACCTTACCCTAACCTTTACCCTAACCTTAACCATTCTACTGACTATACCTAACCCTAACCTTAACCCTAACCTTAACCATTCTACTAACTATACCTAACCCTAACCATTACCCTAACCTTAACCATTCTACCAACTATACCTTACCCTAACCTTAACCATTCTACTAACTATACCTAACCCTAACCTTAACCATTCTACTAACTATACCTTACCCTAACCTTAACCCTAACCTTAACCATTCTACTAACTATACCTAACCCTAACCTTAACCATTCTATTAACTATACCTTACCCTAACTTTAACCCTAACCTTAACCATTATACCAACTATACCTTACCCTTACCTTAACCCTAACCTTAACCATTCTACTAACTATACCTAACCCTAACCTTAACCATTCTACTAACTATACCTTACCCTAACCTTAACCATTCTACTAACTATACCTTACCCTAACCTTAACCATTCTACTAACTATACCTTACCCTAACCTTTACCCTAACCTTAACCATTCTACTAACTATACCTTACCCTAACCTTTACCCTAACCTTAACCATTCTACTGACTATACCTAACCCTAACCTTAACCCTAACCTTAACCATTCTACTAACTATACCTTACCCTAACCTTAACCATTCTACTAACTATACCTTACCCCAACCTTAACCATTCTACTAACTATACCTTACCCTAACCTTAACCCTAACCTTAACCATTCTACTGACTATACCTAACCCTAACCTTTACCCTAACCTTAACCATTCTACTAACTATACCTTACCCTAACCTTAACCCTAACCTTAACCATTCTACTGACTATACCTTACCCTAACCTTAACCCTAACCTTAACCATTCTACTGACTATACCTAACCCTAACCTTAACCCTAACCTTAACCATTCTACCAACTATACCTTACCCTAACCTTAACATTCTACTAACTATACCTAACCCTAACCTTAACCATTCTACTAACTATACCTTACCCTAACCTTAACCCTAACCTTAACCATTCTACTAACTATACCTAACCCTAACCTTAACCATTCTATTAACTATACCTTACCCTAACCTTAACCCTAACCTTAACCATTATACCAACTATACCTTACCCTTACCTTAACCCTAACCTTAACCATTCTACTAACTATACCTAACCCTAACCTTAACCATTCTACTAACTATACCTTACCCTAACCTTAACCATTCTACTAACTATACCTTACCCTAACCTTAACCATTCTACTAACTATACCTTACCCTAACCTTTACCCTAACCTTAACCATTCTACTAACTATACCTTACCCTAACCTTTACCCTAACCTTAACCATTCTACTGACTATACCTAACCCTAACCTTAACCCTAACCTTAACCATTCTACTAACTATACCTTACCCTAACCTTAACCATTCTACTAACTATACCTTACCCCAACCTTAACCATTCTACTAACTATACCTTACCCTAACCTTAACCCTAACCTTAACCATTCTACTGACTATACCTAACCCTAACCTTTACCCTAACCTTAACCATTCTACTAACTATACCTTACCCTAACCTTAACCCTAACCTTAACCATTCTACTGACTATACCTTACCCTAACCTTAACCATTCTACTGACTATACCTTACCCTAACCTTTACCCTAACCTTAACCATTCTACTGACTATACCTAACCCTAACCTTAACCCTAACCTTAACCATTCTACTAACTATACCTAGCCCTAACCATTACCCTAACCTTAACCATTCTACCAACTATACCTTAACCTAACCTTAACCATTCTACTAACTATACCTAACCCTAACCTTAACCCTTACCCTAACCTTAACATTCTATTAACTATACCTTACCCTAACCTTAACCATTCTACTAACTATACCTTACCCTAACCTTAACCATTCTACTAACTATACCTTACCCTAACCTTTACCCTAACCTTAACCATTCTACTAACTATACCTAACCCTTACCTTAACCATTCTATTAACTATACCTTACCCTAACCTTAACCCTAACCTTAACCATTCTACCAACTATACCTTACCCTTACCTTAACCCTAACCTTAACCATTCTACTAACTATACCTCACCCTAACCTTAACCATTCTACTAACTATACCTTACCCTAACCTTAACCATTCTACTAACTATACCTTACCCTAACCTTAACCATTCTACTAACTATACCTTACCCTAACCTTTACCCTAACCTTAACCATTCTACTAACTATACCTTACCCTAACCTTAACCATTCTACTAGCTATACCTTACCCTAACCTTAACCCTAACCTTAACCATTCTACTAACTATACCTAACCCTAACCTTTACCCTAACCTTAACCATTCTACTAACTATACCTTACCCTAACCTTAACCCTAACCTTAACCATTCTACCAATTTATGTGCTACTTAATTTGTGCGAAAAGACACAAATTTAACCAGTAGGCACACAAGCCTTTGCAACAACCAGATATGTGACTATACCTTACCCTAACCTTAACCCTAACCTTAACCATTCTACTGACTATACCTTACCCTAACCTTAACCATTCTACTAACTATACCTTACCCTAACCTTAACCATTCTACTAACTATACCTTACCCTAACATTAACCATTCTACTAACTATACCTTACCCTAACCTTAACCATTCTACTAACTATAACTTACCCTAACCTTAACCATTCTACTAACTATACCTTACCCTAACCTTAACCATTCTTCTGACTATACCTAACCATAACCTTAACCCTAACCTTAACCATTCTACTAACTATACCTTACCCTAACCTTAACCCTAACCTTAACCATTCTACTGACTATACCTTACCCTAACCTTAACCATTCTACTAACTATACCTTACCCTAACCTTAACCATTCTACTGACTATACCTAACCCTAACCTTAACCCTAACCTTAACCATTCTACTAACTATACCTTACCCTAACCTTAACCATTCTACTAACTATACCTTACCCTAACCTTAACCATTCTACTGACTATACCTTACCCTAACCTTTACCCTAACCTTAACCATTCTACTGACTATACCTTACCCTAACCTTTACCCTAACCTTAACCATTCTACTGACTATACCTAACCCTAACCTTAACCCTAACCTTAACCATTCTACTAACTATACCTTACCCTAACCTTAACCCTAACCTTAACCATTCTACTGACTATACCTAACCCTAACCTTAACCCTAACCTTAACCATTCTACTGACTATACCTAACCCTAACCTTAACCCTAACCTTAACCATTCTACCAACTATACCTTACCCTAACCTTAACCATTCTACTAACTATACCTTACCCTAACCTTAACCATTCTACTAACTATACCTTACCCTAACCTTAACCATTCTACTAACTATACCTTACCCTAACTTTAACCCTAACCTTAACCATTCTACTGACTATACCTAACCCTAACCTTAACCCTAACCTTAACCATTCTACTAACTATACCTTACCCTAACCTTAACCATTCTACTAACTATACCTTACCCCAACCTTAACCATTCTACTAACTATACCTTACCCTAACCTTAACCATTCTACTAACTATACCTTACCCTAACTTTAACCCTAACCTTAACCATTCTACTGACTATACCTAACCCTAACCTTTACCCTAACCTTAACCATTCTACTAACTATACCTTACCCTAACCTTAACCATTCTACTGACTATACCTTACCCTAACCTTTACCCTAACCTTAACCATTCTACTGACTATACCTAACCCTAACCTTAACCCTAACCTTAACCATTCTACTAACTATACCTAACCCTAACCTTAACCATTCTATTAACTATACCTTACCCTAACCTTAACCCTAACATTAACCATTCTACCAACTATACCTTACCCTTACCTTAACCCTAACCTTAACCATTCTACTAACTATACCTAACCCTAACCTTAACCATTCTACTAACTATACCTTACCCTAACCTTAACCATTCTACTAACTATACCTTACCCTAACCTTTACCCTAACCTTAACCATTCTACTAACTATACCTTACCCTAACCTTAACCCTAACCTTAACCATTCTACTAGCTATACCTTACCCTAACCTTAACCCTAACCTTAACCATTCTACTAACTATACCTGACCCTAACCTTAACCATTCTACTAACTATACCTAACCCTAACCTTTACCCTAACCTTAACCATTCTACTAACTATACCTTACCCTAACCTTAACCCTAACCTTAACCATTCTACCAACTATACCTTACCCTTACCTTAACCCTAACCTTAACCATTCTACTAACTATACCTAACCCTAACCTTAACCATTCTACTAACTATACCTTACCCTAACCTTAACCATTCTACTAACTATACCTTACCCTAACCTAACTCTAACCTTAACCATTCTAGTAACTATACCTTACCCTAACCTAACCCTCACCTTAACCATTCTACTAACTATACCTAACCCTAACCTTAACCATTCTACTAACTATACCTTACCCTAACCTTAACCATTCTACTAACTATACCTTACCCTAACCTTTACCCTAGCCTTAACCATTCTACTAACTATACCTTACCCTAACCTAACCCTAACCTTAACCATTCTACTAACTATACCTTACCCTAACCTAACCCTAACCTTAACCATTCTACTAACTATACCTAACCTTAACCCTAACCTTAACCATTCTTCTGACTATACCTTACCTTACCCTAACCTTAACCATTCTACTAACTATACCTAACCCTAACCTTAACCATTCTACTGACTATACCTAACCCTAACCTTAACCATTCTACTAACTATACCTTACCATAACCTAACCTTAACCATTCTACTAACTATACCTTACCCTAACCTAACCCTAACCTTAACCAGTCTACTAACTATACCTAACCCTAACCTTAACCCTAACCTTAACCATTCTACTGACTATACCTTACCCTAACCTTAACCATTCTACTAACTATACCTAACCCTAACCTTAACCCTAACCTTAACCATTCTACTGACTATACCTTACCTTACCCTAACCTTAACCATTCTACTAACTATACCTAACCCTAACCTTAACCATTCTACTGACTATACCTAACCCTAACCTTAACCATTCTACTAACTATACCTTACCCTAACCTAACCCTAACCTTAACCATTCTACTAACTATACCTTACCCTAACCTAACCCTAACCTTAACCATTCTACTAACTATACCTAACCCTAACCTTAACCCTAACCTTAACCATTCTACTGACTATACCTTACCCTAGCCTTAACCATTCTACTAACTATACCTAACCCTAACCTAACCCTAACCTTAACCATTCTACTAACTATACCTTACCCTTACCTAACCCTAACCTTAACCATTCTACTAACTATACCTAACCCTAACCTTAACCCTAACCTTAACCATTCTACTAACTATACCTAACCCTAACCTTTACCCTAACCTCAACCATTCTACTAACTATACCTTACCCTAACCTTAACCCTAACCTTAACCCTAACCTTAACCATTCTACTAACTATACCTGACCCTAACCTTAACCATTCTACTAACTATACCTAACCCTAACATTTACCCTAACCTTAACCATTCTACTAACTATACCTAACCCTAACCTTTACCCTAACCTTAACCATTCTACTAACTATACCTAACCCTAACCTTAACCCTAACCTTAACCATTCTACTAACTATACCTTAACCTAACCTTAACCATTCTACTAACTATACCATACCCTAACCTTTACCCTAACCTTAACCATTCTACTGACTATACCTTACCCTAACCTTTACCCTAACCTTAACCATTCCACTAACTATACCTTTACCCTAACCTTAACCATTCTACTAACTATACCTAACCCTAACCTAACCCTAACCTTAACCTTTCTACTAACTATACCTTACCCTAACCTAACCTTAACCATTCTACTAACTATACCTAACCCTAACCTTTACCCTAACCTTAACCATTCTACCAACTATACCTAACCCTGACTCCAACTGGACCTAACCCTAACCCCCACCCTACGGACAGACGACTCTTTAACCCAACCAATGGGTCAATCTACAAGTGGGCAACCATGAGGCCCACAACTTTGGCCGACCGCGCCCGGACCCCTACGGCCTACGCGCATATGTGTGGAGTGCACCCCCTCCCTTCCCGCCTCCGGTTTCCACGTGTCAGAGATGGAAGCGGATCAACCGACTCAAAACTAGAAACCAAACTCCTAGGTTGCACTATGCTTTCCACATCCGTTGACAAGCGGACCGAGACATCATGACCACACCACTCGATATGGACACATGGCAACCAACCGAGGACCAAACCTGCATAAGGTGCCCAACTCAAGGGATTTTGCCTGATCCTACATTGAGTTTAAGAACAAAAATTAAATATAAACTATCGCGTCTATATGGTTGTTGAAAAGGTTTGTGTGTAGCCTACTGGTTAAATTTGTGTCTTTTCGCACAAATCAATTTGTGTCTTTTCGTACAAATCAATTTGTGTCTTTTCGCGCGAATTAAGAAGCACATAAATTTGTGTCTTTTCTCACGAATTAAGCCACAAAAATGCACAAAAACGCACAAAATTTGCTGAAATGCATTTTGTACATATATGCACGAATTGATTGTGAGACTGTGTTGGCCACAGAGTTACATTTAGAAGTGCCTATCCAAGAAGGCTCAAGATCATTGGCCACAGATAAAATGGTCAAATCTCGTTATATCTACAGTAGCTTTGATTGGACTGATCTTAGCTAGCAAGCTTGCAGTCATCATCATGAATCAAGTCAACAATCTACTCGCTCAACCTTTTTAATCCTTGTCATATGAAGAGAAATAATGAAGATACAAAATTAGGGATAAAATGTATCAGTGCTCATCAGCCATAACACAACAAGTTGAAAATCCAACTATTTTTACCTTTATTTAACTAGGCAAGTCAGTTAAGAACAAATTCTTATTTTCAATGACGGCCTAGGAACAGTGGGTTAACTGCCTTGTTCAGGGGCAGAACAACAGATTTTTACCTTGTCAGCTCAAGGATTCGATCTTGCAACTTTTCAGTTACTAGTCCAACTCTCTAACCACTAGGCTACCTGCCGCCCCACAATGAGTGGTTTGGAAGGAATCAGTGGCTAACTGCAAGCATTGCAAAGCAATCCCTAGCCTGCTATTCAGTGGAGTGGCTGTGTAGTCCCAAGTCTGGGTTTAAGGGTCTCTTTTCCAAGCTTAAAAGGATAAACATTCAACATTGGCCATGCTGTCAATCCAGCATGACTTCAACCTCGCTCAAAACGACTGGAAACTCAGAACTGGGGATTCTGATTTCACCGAGTTCAAGACAACTGGGAACTACGTTTAGAATGGTGATCCAACTCGGAAGTTGAGAGCTCCGACTTGAAGATCACTGACGTCATCATGATTCAACCTTGTTTTTTTCCCATGTTCCAGGTTGTCTTGAAAGCACCATAAATCCAGAGAATGTCAGGCTTTGATGACATATGTTTGATGACAACATTTGCCCACGAAGAAACACAGAGCCACCTTCCTGTTCAAGTGAGCACAACAAGGTGAATCCAAAATTGTCTTGTATGCTGCTGCATAAATTATGCAATATGCCAGGGAGCTATGTATACTGTAGCTAAGAAAGTAATACTAAGTGTATGTTGTGTAGTAAGCTGTTAGTAGCCCATGTGCCTTACCTTAATAATTTATCATTTTTTTCCCCTCTTAACTGTTCTGACTTGGTGGTGCATATGTAGCCTTTAGACTGTTTTAGAGAAATGTTATCATTGAATATTGTAAGAGCTTTCATTGTCTGCTTATATGCCCCCTTTATTTATCCTACGGTTCTGACTTGGTGTGCAGAGACAACACTGTAAGAACGGCCCATGTTCTGAATTCTGTCACTGTACATTTCAAAAGTGCTGAACAAATAGTTATATTGACTACGTCCGTCCTATCTCGCTCATTAATGTCTTAATCGAAATTACAGATGGCCTCTTGTCCGCTCGTCGTCCCCTTATGCCATATTTTGTACATCTCAATTATCAGTAGAAACCACATTTGTTTAAGCAAGTCAGACATATCAGCTATGTTTTTTTAAAGGTAGTAAATGAGGCTAAATGAACTATTTCGCTGCCAGAAAAGGCTCCGCTGATAACCAGGTGTAGCAGTGGTAGGGTGTTGGGGCTCTGCTGATAACCAGGTAAAGCAGTGGTAAGGTGTTGGGGCTCCGCTGATAGCCAGGTGTAACAGTGGTAAGGTGTTGGGACTCTGCCGATAACCAGGTGTAACAGTGGTAAGGTGTTGGGACCCTGCTGATAACCAGGTGTAACAGTGGTAAGGTGTTGGGACTCTGCTGATAGCCAGGTGTAACAGTGGTAAGGTGTTGGGACTCTGCTGTTGGGACTCTGCTGATAACCAGGTGTAACAGTGGTAAGGTGTTGGGACTCTGCTGTTGGGACTCTGCTGATAACCAGGTGTAACAGTGGTAAGGTGTTGGTACTCTGCTGATAACCAGGTGTAACAGTGGTAAGGTGTTGGGACTCTGCTGATAACCAGGTGTAACAGTGGTAAGGTGTTGGGACTCTGCTGATAGCCAGGTGTAGCAGTGGTAAGGTGTTGGTACTCTGCTGATAACCAGGTGTAACAGTGGTAAGGTGTTGGGACTCTGCTGATAACCAGGTGTAACAGTGGTAAGGTGTTGGTACTCTGCTGATAACCAGGTGTAACAGTGGTAAGGTGTTGGGACTCTGCTGATAACCAGGTGTAACAGTGGTAAGGTGTTGGGACTCTGCTGATAGCCAGGTGTAATAGTGGTAAGGTGTTGGGACTCTGCTGATAGCCAGGTGTAACAGTGGTAAGGTGTTGGGACTCTGCTGATAACCAGGTGTAACAGTGGTAAGGTGTTGGGACTCTGCTGATAACCAGGTGTAACAGTGGTAAGGTGTTGGGACTCTGCTGATAACCAGGTGTAACAGTGGTAAGGTGTTGGGACTCTGCTGATAGCCAGGTGTAGCAGTGGTAAGGTGTTGGTACTCTGCTGATAACCAGGTGTAACAGTGGTAAGGTGTTGGGACTCTGCTGATAACCAGGTGTAACAGTGGTAAGGTGTTGGTACTCTGCTGATAACCAGGTGTAACAGTGGTAAGGTGTTGGGACTCTGCTGATAACCAGGTGTAACAGTGGTAAGGTGTTGGGACTCTGCTGATAACCAGGTGTAACAGTGGTAAGGTGTTGGGACTCTGCTGTTGGGACTCTGCTGATAGCCAGGTGTAACAGTGGTAAGGTGTTGGGACTCTGCTGATAGCCAGGTGTAACAGTGGTAAGGTGTTGGTACTGCAGTTGTGACTGTTGGGACTCTGCTATCGGGACAGCTTTATGTTGGCCCTAACAGTATGTGGGAACCATGTGTCACCGTTATAGTGCAAGTAATGTATTGTTTAGTGTTGTGTTGTGTATTGGGTTTGCTGGCATCTACATGGTTTGTTTGTTTGTTTGTTTGCCCCACCAAGATTTACAATCTAAAATTGCTATTTCTAAATGTACTGAATAAGACATTTTAGCAGAGAAGCATTTTTAGTTTCTTTAAAAAATGAACACCAGTCAGGAGGATACAGCCAGCTCAAAAGGCTTAGATATGCAGATATTTCGGACATAGAATTAAGCATAACGATTACGGCTCTAGATTATATGGAAAAGTCTGTTTCAGGCGTCTTAAAAATACAAAATTCCACCAGCCGGAACCCCCAGCCGTATGTGAGGACCTGCCGTAACCCCCAGCTGGAACCCCCAGCCGGAACCCCCAGCCGTATGTGAGGACCTGCCGTAACCCCCAGCCGGAACCCCCAGCCGGAACCCCCAGCCGTATGTGAGGACCTGCCGGAACCCCCAGCCGGAACCCCCAGCCGGAACCCCCAGCCGTATGTGAGGACCTGCCGGAACCCCCAGCCCCCCAGCCGGAACCCCCAGCCGTATGTGAGGACCTGCCGGAACCCCCAGCCGGAACCCCCAGCCGTATGTGAGGACCAGCAGGAACCCCCAGCCATATGTGAGGACCAGCCTGAACCCCCAGCCGTATGTGAGGACCAGCAGGAACCCCCAGCCGGAACCCCCAGCCGGAACCCCCAACCGTATGTGAGGACCTGCCGGAACCCCCAACCGTATGTGAGGACCAGCAGGAACCCCCAACCGTATGTGAGGACCTGCCGGAACCCCCAGCCGTATGTGACCTGGACCCCCAGCCGGAACCCCCAGCCGGAACCCCCAGCCGTATGTGAGGACCAGCAGGAACCCCTAGCCGGAACCCCCAGCCGTATGTGAGGACCAGCAGGAACCCCCAGCAGGAACCCCCAACCGTATGTGAGGACCCCCCCCAGCCGTATGTGAGGACCAGCAGGAACCCCCAGCCCCCCAGCCGTATGTGAGGACCAGCAGGAACCCCCAACCGTATGTGAGGACCAGCAGGAACCCCCAGCCGTATGTGAGGACCAGCAGCCGGAACCCCCAGCCGTATGTGAGGACCAGCAGGAACCCCCAGCCGTGAGGACCAGCAGGAACCCCCAGCCGTATGTGAGGACCAGCAGGAACCCCCAGCCGTATGTGAGGACCAGGAACCCCCAGCCGGAACCCCCAACCGTATGTGAGGACCGGAACCCCCAGCCGTATGTGAGGACCTGCCGGAACCCCCAGCCCCCCATATGTGAGGACCTGCCGGAACCCCCAAACCCGTATGTGAGGACCAGCAGGAACCCCCAGCCATATGTGAACCCCCCCCGTATGTGAGGACCTGCCTGAACCCCCAGCCGGAACCCCCAGCCGGAACCCCCAACCGTATGTGAGGACCAGCAGGAACCCCCAGCCGTATGTGAGGACCAGCAGGAACCCCCAACCGTATGTGAGGACCCCGGAACCCCCAGCCATATGTGAGGACCTGCCGGAACCCCCAGCCGGAACCCCCAGCCGGAACCCCCAGCCGTATGTGAGGACCTGCCTGAACCCCCAACCGTATGTGAGGACCTGCCTGAACCCCCAGCCATATGTGAGGACCAGCCTGAACCCCCAGCCATATGTGAGGACCAGCAGGAACCCCCAGCCGGAACCCCCAGCAGGAACCCCCAGCCGTATGTGAGGACCAGCAGGAACCCCCAACCATATGTGAGGACCAGCCTGAACCCCCAGCCGTATGTGAGGACCAGCAGGAACCCCCAGCCATATGTGAGGACCAGCAGGAACCCCCAGCCATATGTTAGGACCAGCAGGAACCCCCAACCGTATGTGAGGACCAGCAGGAACCCCCAACCGTATGTGAGGACCAGCAGGAACCCCCAACCGTATGTGAGGACCAGCAGGAACCCCCAACCGTATGTGAGGACCAGCAGGAACCCCCAGCCGTATGTGAGGACCAGCAGGAACCCCCAACCGTATGTGAGGACCTGCCGGAACCCCCAACCGTAGCCGGAACCCCCAGCCGTATGCCAGGAACCCCCAGCCGTATGTGAGGACCAGCAGGAACCCCCAGCCGTATGTGAGGACCAGCAGGAACCCCAACCGTATGTGAGGACCAGCAGGAACCCCAACCGTATGTGAGGACCAGCAGGAACCCCCAACCGTATGTGAGGACCAGCAGGAACCCCAACCGTATGTGAGGACCAGCAGGAACCCCAACCGTATGTGAGGACCAGCAGGAACCCCCAGCCGTATGTGAGGACCAGCAGGAACCCCCAATCGTATGTGAGGACCAGCAGGAACCCCCAATCGTATGTGAGGACCACTATGCATGGCACCCCTGGTCAACACACACACACACACACACACACACACAATTATCTACACAATCAATGGTGTATCATGTAGATGTCTCATGTGTCCCTTGATGGCTGAACTTCCTGGACTGGGCCGTGGTAGTGATGGGATGTGATCGAAAGGGCAATCCTGGCTCTGAAGCTTGGGACAGATCTTTAAATGTGAACCTTATTTATTCCAGACGCCACTGTTGAACTCCCTTCCCCCCTTTCATACACACGTTCTGTCTGTCTGTCTGTTTATCTCTCTCTTGCCGTCTGACTGCCAAATCGATAGTGCAGTTTGTTGAGGCGATTTTCTAAACTAGGTACTTTACATGCTGATATTGTCTTTGGTATTATTGTGTACATGTAACGTCCGTCGTTGGAAGGAGACCAGAGCACAGCGCGGTAAGTGTTCATGATTCTTTATTTCCTCAGAACACCAAACAAAACAACAAAAGAATAACGAACGTCATGTTCTTCACGGGCTTCACGGAGCTAACAAAAAAACAAGATCCCACAATCACAGGTGGGGAAAAGGGCTGCCTAAGTATGATCCCCAATCAGAGACAACGATAGACAGCTGCCTCTGATTGGGAACCACGCTCCGCCAAAAACAAAGAAACGTTAAACATAGAATACAAAACTAGAGCACCCACCCTAGTCACACCACATGACCTAACCAAAATATAGAGAATAATAACGATCTCTAAGGTCAGGGCGTGATAGTGTAGTTATGTTTTCTAGCTAACTAGCCAGCCAGCCAGCACATAGAGAGAGCATTGCATTGTGGGTTTTGTAGTCGACTTGAGCTGCAACAGATTTCCACAAGGATTGTCCATGTTGCTCCCAACCTTTTTATTAACGGCAAAAATGAAACATTTGTTCACAACAAAAATATTATTCTCGCATATTAGTGTTATTTGACACATTTTGCACTGTAGATTAAAGGAATGTTTTGGGTGGATGTTTCCTTTAACAGGGTGACAGTTTACAGACCATGTAAAACAACCGCCCAGACAAACGATGCCTTCAATGCTGTCAACAGATTCCATCACACATAAATTACAGCTCTGTCTCACCTTTTAACCGCGTTGAGCTGACGCAAGTGAATTATTGGTTGATTACACACCCAGGCTTGTGTGTGTGTGTGTGTGTGTGTGTGTGTGTGTGTGTGTGTGTGTGTGTGTGTGTGTGTGTGTGTGTGTGTGTGTGTGTGTGTGTGTGTGTGTGTTGTGCGTGTGTGTGTGTGTGTGGTTGTGCGTGTGTGTGTGTGTGTGTGTGTGTGTGTGTGTGTGTGTGTGTGTGTGTGTGTGTGTGTGTGTACATGTTTCCAGCATTCCAGCCAAACCAACATGCGTAACATCCTGTTGTTTGCGTTCTGACATGTCTCTATATGGGGCTTTATGAAGAAGATGAAAAAAATATATAAAAACATAGACAGGCTACACATTTGATACACACTTGTGTTCCGGTCTGGGATCATCTGACTCCCACACTGTCACACCCTGACCATAGTTTGCTTTGTATGTTTCTATGTTTTGTTTGGTCAGGGTGTGATCTGAGTGGGCATTCTATGTTGGATGTCTAGTTTGTCTGTTTCTGTGTTTGGGCCTGATATGGTTCTCAATCAGAGGCAGGTGTTCGTCATTGTCTCTGATTGGGAACCATATTTAGGTAGCCTGTTTGATGTTGGGTTTTGGTGGGTGATTGTTCCTGTCTCTGTGGTAGTTTGCACCAGTATAGGCTGTTTTGGTTTTCTCGTTACGTTGATTGTTTTTGTACTGTTCGTGTTCTTATTCATTAAACATGAATCTAAATAACCCTTTCATTAAAGATGTTTATAAATAACCACGCAGCATGTTGGTCCTCCTCACCTTCGACAAAAGAAAACATCATGTTTCCTTTTTTGTTTCCTTTTCTTTGTATCTTCAGATCTGCATGTTTCCATCAGGCACATCAGACGTTATGTTACAGAATCGTGAAAAAATATGAATTTTAAGGTTTTACAATTGTCAGGATGGCCGAGTGGTCTTAGGCGCCAGACTCAAGGGGAGAATCCTTCCTAGTTACAGGGGTATTCTGGTCTCCGATTGGAGGAGAGGGTTCAAATCCCTCTTCTGACACAGCTTTTGCCTTTAAAAAAGTAGCTCTTTGTCAATACTGAAAAATTCTCCAAATGGGTGAAAGGAAAACACATAAACAGTGATTAATCATTTGATAGATGTCATAGTTTGAGAACAGAAAAAACATTAAACGGGAATTATCGTTAGATACATGTCATCATATGCCTAGTTTAGAATTCAATAAGTTACTCAACCGTTACACACCCAAATGACATTTTACAAGAAGCTATTATCCAGAGCACATAAACTTTTATTGGATCAATGTTTTTCGGGATGAAACACTTTTTTGTTTGTTTGTTTATAATGTGCTGTAATTTTCCCTCCACGCACCTTACCTTTTAGTTGTATTATAATAATATAATCTGTTTTGAGTTGAGTGTGAAGTACAACATACGTACAGTACAGCAAGGTACTTTTTTGCAGGTGCTGGATTACAGGTGAATTCATGGAAAAACATAAAAGATAATGATGAGTCAGGTGATTTACCTCTAGAAATGGTTCCGCCCTCCTGTGAACCTTATCAGCCGCCCGTGGATGAGGTGAAGGGACCTTGGTGCACTTGTCTGACCCGGGAAAAGGCCGAACATTTTCAACAACTTTTTCCACTCGTAACGGTCACGGGCGGGTGGAAATATTATCTTACCTGAGTCAGTGTGATCTTTGTCGCGCAGGTTGGGAGCGATAAAGCCATGGTTGAAAAAAGATGATGTCACTGTCTATACATCAAAGAGGACGGTTAGATTGACCTTTGAACCCTGATGAGGCCTCACTCACCACGCTTAATGAGTGAGCCCAGGGGTGGTGTGTGTGTTGGGGGATTGGGGGGGACATCTGAGACTGTGTTATTGATAGTAATGGCAGAAGGTGCTATAGGAGACACCATCCAGTAAACAGGCCCTGTTGGAGGCTTCCTTTTACCCAGCACATGCAGTCCTCAGACATATTTACCCTGTTAGGACTGTGTGGATCACACACACACACGCGCGCACACACACACACACACACGCACACACACACACGCACGCACGCACGCACGCACGCACACACACACGCACACACACACACACGCACAAACACTGAGCTAGACAGTCAGGTTACATTGAAATACATAACTTTGACACTTATGTGAAATTATGTGTCGCTCTGAAATATAAGATCTTTCATTTGTGATGATGAATTCCCCAGCACAGTGTATTATCTACACAGCATATCACTATCTCAACAGGTCTTGTACCACATTTGGATATGCATCAATTCTCTTTGTCTGCCAAACGTATGTTGTTAACCTTCCCCTTTACAGAATCCCAGTTCATGGAAGTCTCTCTCTGCCTCGCCTCAAGGTAACACTGACCTACTCTGAAGTTCTAGGGATAGCCAGGTCTCTCTCCTTCGCCCCCAAGGTAACACTGACCTACTCTGAAGTTCTAGGGATAGCCAGGTCTCTCTCTGCCTCGCCTCAAGGTAACACTGACCTACTCTGAAGTTCTAGGGATAGCCAGGTCTCTCTCCTTCGCCCCAAGGTAACACTGACCTACTCTGAAGTTCTAGGGATAGCCAGGTCTCTCTCCTTCGCCCCCAAGGTAACACTGACCTACTCTGAAGTTCTAGGGATAGCTAGGTCTCTCTCTGCATCGCCTCAAGGTAACACTGACCTACTCTGAAGTTCTAGGGATAGCCAGGTCTCTCTCTGCCTCGCCTCAAGGTAACACTGACCTACTCTGAAGTTCTAGGGATAGCCAGGTCTCTCTCCTTCGCCCCAAGGTAACACTGACCTACTCTGAAGTTCTAGGGATAGCCAGGTCTCTCTGCCTCGCCTCAAGGTAACACTGACCTACTCTGAAGTTCTAGGGATAGCCAGGTCTCTCTCCTTCGCCCCCAAGGTAACACTGACCTACTCTGAAGTTCTAGGGATAGCCAGGTCTCTCTCCTTCGCCTCAAGGTAACACTGACCTACTCTGAAGTTCTAGGGATAGCCAGGTCTCTCTGCCTCGCCTCAAGGTAACACTGACCTACTCTGAAGTTCTAGGGATAGCCAGGTCTCTCTCCTTCGCCTCAAGGTAACACTGACCTACTCTGAAGTTCTAGGGATAGCCAGGTCTCTCTCCTTCGCCTCAAGGTAACACTGACCTACTCTGAAGTTCTAGGGATAGCCAGGTCTCTCTCTGCCTCGCCTCAAGGTAACACTGACCTACTCTGAAGTTCTAGGGATAGCCAGGTCTCTCTCCTTCGCCTCAAGGTAACACTGACCTACTCTGAAGTTCTAGGGATAGCCAGGTCTCTCTGCCTCGCCTCAAGGTAACACTGACCTACTCTGAAGTTCTAGGGATAGCCAGGTCTCTCTCCTTCGCCTCAAGGTAACACTGACCTACTCTGAAGTTCTAGGGATAGCCAGGTCTCTCTGCCTCGCCTCAAGGTAACACTGACCTACTCTGAAGTTCTAGGGATAGCCAGGTCTCTCTGCCTCGCCTCAAGGTAACACTGACCTACTCTGAAGTTCTAAGGATAGCCAGGTCTCTCTCTCAAGGTAACACGCCTCAAGGTAACACTGACCTACTCTGAAGTTCTAGGGATAGCCAGGTCTCTCTCCTTCGCCTCAAGGTAACACTGACCTACTCTGAAGTTCTAGGGATAGCCAGGTCTCTCTCCTTCGCCTCAAAGGGGATAGCCAGGTCTCTCTCTGCCTCGCCCCACTGACCTACTCTGAAGTTCTAGGGATAGCCAGGTCTCCTCTCCTAGGGATAGCGGTCTCTCAAGGTAACACTGACCTACTCTGAAGTTCTAGGGATAGCCAGGTCTCTCTCTGCCTCGCCTCAAGGTAACACTGACCTACTCTGAAGTTCTAGGGATAGCCAGGTCTCTCTCCTTCGCCTCAAGGTAACACTGACCTACTCTGAAGTTCTAGGGATAGCCAGGTCTCTCTGCCTCGCCTCAAGGTAACACTGACCTACTCTGAAGTTCTAGGGATAGCCAGGTCTCTCTCCTTCGCCTCAAGGTAACACTGACCTACTCTGAAGTTCTAGGGATAGCCAGGTCTCTCTCCTTCGAAGTTCTAGGGATAGCCAGGTCTCAAGGTAACACTGACCTACTCTGAAGTTCTAGGGATAGCCAGGTCTCTCTCCTTCGCCTCAAGGTAACACTGACCTACTCTGAAGTTCTAGGGATAGCTAGGTCTCTCTCCTTCGCCTCAAGGTAACACTGACCTCTCTAGGGATAGCTCTCGCCTCAAGGTAACACTGACCTACTCTGAAGTTCTAGGGATAGCCAGGTCTCTCTCCTTCGCCTCAAGGTAACACTGACCTACTCTGAAGTTCTAGGGATAGCCAGGTCTCTCTCCTTCGCCTCAAGGTAACACTGACCTACTCTGAAGTTCTAGGGATAGCCAGGTCTCTCTCTTCGCCTCAGGTCTCCTCTCTGAAGTTCTAGGGATAGCCCTCCTCCTTCGCCTCAAGGTAACACTGACCTACTCTGAAGTTCTAGGGATAGCCAGGTCTCTCTCCTTCGCCTCAAGGTAACACTGACCTCGCCTTCTAGGGATAGCCAGGTCTCTCTCTTCGTAAACACTGACCTACTCTGAAGTTCTAGGGATAGCTAGGTCTCTCTCCTCGCCTCAAGGTAACACTGACCTACTCTGAAGTTCTAGGGATAGCCAGGTCTCTCTCCTTCGCCTCAAGGTAACACTGACCTACTCTGAAGTTCTAGGGATAGCCAGGTCTCTCTCCTCGCCTGACCTACTCTGAAGTTCTAGGGATAGCAGGTCTGACCTGACCTACTGAAGTTCTAGGGATAGCCAGGTCTCTCTCCTTCGCCTCAAGGTAACACTGACCTACTCTGAAGTTCTAGGGATAGCCAGGTCTCTCTCCTTCGCCCCAAGGTAACACTGACCTACTCTGAAGTTCTAGGGATAGCCAGGTCTCTCTCCTTCGCCTCAAGGTAACACTGACCTACTCTGAAGTTCTAGGGATAGCCAGGTCTCTCTCCTTCGCCTCAAGGTAACACTGACCTACTCTGAAGTTCTAGGGATAGCCAGGTCTCTCTCCTTCGCCTCCCAAGGTAACACTGACCTACTCTGAAGTTCTGATAGTTCTCCTTCGCCTCAAGGAACACTGACCTACTCTGAAGTTCTAGGGATAGCTCTCTCCTTCGCCTCAAGGTAACACTGACCTACTCTGAAGTTCTAGGGATAGCTCTCTCTCCTTCGCCTCACTGACCTACTCTGAAGTTCTAGGGATAGCCAGGTCTCTCTCCTTCGCCTCAAGGTAACACTGACCTACTCTGAAGTTCTAGGGATAGCCAGGTCTCTCTCCTTCGCCTCAAGGTAACACTGACCTACTCTGAAGTTCTAGGGATAGCCAGGTCTCTCTCCTTCGCCCCAAGGTAACACTGACCTACTCTGAAGTTCTAGGGATAGCCAGGTCTCTCTCCTTCGCCTCAAGGTAACACTGACCTACTCTGAAGTTCTAGGGATAGCCAGGTCTCTCTCCTTCGCCCCAAGGTAACACTGACCTACTCTGAAGTTCTAGGGATAGCCAGGTCTCTCTCCTTCGCCTCAAGGTAACACTGACCTACTCTGAAGTTCTAGGGATAGCCAGGTCTCTCTCCTTCGCCTCAAGGTAACACTGACCTACTCTGAAGTTCTAGGGATAGCCAGGTCTCTCTCCTTCGCCTCAAGGTAACACTGACCTACTCTGAAGTTCTAGGGATAGCCAGGTCTCTCTCCTTCCCCCAAGGTAACACTGACCTACTCTGAAGTTCTAGGGATAGCCAGGTCTCTCTCCTTCGCCTCAAGGTAACACCTGACCTACTCTGAAGTTCTAGGGATAGCCAGGTCTCTCTCCTTCTAACACTGACCTACTCTGAAGTTCTAGGGATAGCCTCTCTCCTTCGCCCCAAGGTAACACTGACCTACTCTGAAGTTCTAGGGATAGCCAGGTCTCTCTCCTTCGCCCCCAAGGTAACACTGACCTACTCTGAAGTTCTAGGGATAGCCAGGTCTCTCTCCTTCGCCTCAAGGTAACACTGACCTACTCTGAAGTTCTAGGGATAGCCAGGTCTCTCTCCTTCGCCCCAAGGTAACACTGACCTACTCTGAAGTTCTAGGGATAGCCAGGTCTCTCTCCTTCGCCCCAAGGTAACACTGACCTACTCTGAAGTTCTAGGGATAGCAAGGTCTCTCTCCTTCCAGCCTAACACTGACCTACTCTGAAGTTCTAGGGATAGCACTCTCTCCTTCGCCCCAAGGTAACACTGACCTACTCTGAAGTTCTAGGGATAGCCAGGTCTCTCTCCTTCGCCCCAAGGTAACACTGACCTACTCTGAAGTTCTAGGGATAGCCAGGTCTCTCTCCTTCGCCCCAAGGTAACACTGACCTACTCTGAAGTTCTAGGGATAGCCAGGTCTCTCTCCTTCGCCCCAAGGTAACACTGACCTACTCTGAAGTTCTAGGGATAGCCATCTCTCTCCTTCGCCTCAAGGTAACACTGACCTACTCTGAAGTTCTAGGGATAGCCAGGTCTCTCTCCTTCGCCCCAAGGTAACACTGACCTACTCTGAAGTTCTAGGGATAGCCAGGTCTCTCTCCTTCGCCCCAAGGTAACACTGACCTACTCTGAAGTTCTAGGGATAGCCAGGTCTCTCTCCTTCGCCTCAAGGTAACACTGACCTACTCTGAAGTTCTAGGGATAGCCAGGTCTCTCTCCTTCGCCCCAAGGTAACACTGACCTACTCTGAAGTTCTAGGGATAGCCAGGTCTCTCTCCTTCGCCCCAAGGTAACACTGACCTACTCTGAAGTTCTAGGGATAGCCAGGTCTCTCTCCTTCGCCCCCAAGGTAACACTGACCTACTCTGAAGTTCTAGGGATAGCCAGGTCTCTCTCCTTCGCCTCAAGGTAACACTGACCTACTCTGAAGTTCTAGGGATAGCCAGGTCTCTCTCCTTCGCCCCAAGGTAACACTGACCTACTCTGAAGTTCTAGGGATAGCAAGGTCTCTCTCCTTCGCCCCCAAGGTAACACTGACCTACTCTGAAGTTCTAGGGATAGCCAGGTCTCTCTCCTTCGCCCCAAGGTAACACTGACCTACTCTGAAGTTCTAGGGATAGCCAGGTCTCTCTCCTTCGCCCCAAGGTAACACTGACCTACTCTGAAGTTCTAGGGATAGCTAGGTCTCTCTCCTTCGCCCCCAAGGTAACACTGACCTACTCTGAAGTTCTAGGGATAGCTAGGTCTCTCTCCTTCGCCCCAAGGTAACACTGACCTACTCTGAAGTTCTAGGGATAGCCAGGTCTCTCTCCTTCGCCCCAAGGTAACACTGACCTACTCTGAAGTTCTAGGGATAGCTAGGTCTCTCTCCTTTGCCCCAAGGTAACACTGACCTACTCTGAAGTTCTAGGGATAGCCAGGTCTCTCTCCTTCGCCCCAAGGTAACACTGACCTACTCTGAAGTTCTAGGGATAGCTAGGTCTCTCTCCTTCGCCCCAAAGGTAACACTGACCTACTCTGAAGTTCTAGGGATAGCTAGGTCTCTCTCCTTCGCCCCCAAGGTAACACTGACCTACTCTGAAGTTCTAGGGATAGCCAGGTCTCTCTCCTTTGCCCACAAGGTAACACTGACCTACTCTGAAGTTCTAGGGATAGCCAGGTCTCTCTCCTTCGCCCCAAGGTAACACTGACCTACTCTGAAGTTCTAGGGATAGCCAGGTCTCTCTCCTTCGCCTCAAGGTAACACTGACCTACTCTGAAGTTGTAGGGATAGCAAGGTCTCTCTCCTTCGCCCCCAAGGTAACACTGACCTACTCTGAAGTTCTAGGGATAGCCAGGTCTCTCTCCTTCGCCCCAAGGTAACACTGACCTACTCTGAAGTTCTAGGGATAGCCAGGTCTCTCTCCTTCGCCCCAAGGTAACACTGACCTACTCTGAAGTTCTAGGGATAGCTAGGTCTCTCTCCTTCGCCCCAAGGTAACACTGACCTACTCTGAAGTTCTAGGGATAGCCAGGTCTCTCTCCTTCGCCCCAAGGTAACACTGACCTACTCTGAAGTTCTAGGGATAGCTAGGTCTCTCTCCTTCGCCTCAAGGTAACACTGACCTACTCTGAAGTTCTAGGGATAGCTAGGTCTCTCTCCTTCGCCCCAAGGTAACACTGACCTACTCTGAAGTTCTAGGGATAGCCAGGTCTCTCTCCTTTGCCCCCAAGGTAACACTGACCTACTCTGAAGTTCTAGGGATAGCCAGGTCTCTCTCCTTCGCCCCCAAGGTAACACTGACCTACTCTGAAGTTCTAGGGATAGCTAGGTCTCTCTCCTTCGCCCCCAAGGTAACACTGACCTACTCTGAAGTTCTAGGGATAGCCAGGTCTCTCTCCTTCGCCCCCAAGGTAACACTGACCTACTCTGAAGTTCTAGGGTTGGCCAGGTCTCTCTCCTTCGCCCCCATATCTTCCTATGACCAATCAAGACAGAGATCAGTCAGAATTTATCATGGCTATAGCAAACCATTTTATTTTGTAATATTTCATGTGTGTTAGTGTGGTGTGCTTTCTTTGGCCTGCTGAGAAGGTAAGAGGTTAAGGCCAGAGGGAGACAGGTAAGGGGTGAGGAGGAGGTAGGGGTAGAAGGGGCTGAGAGTGGGAGGAGGGGAGGTGAGGGGTAACGGGGGTGAGAGTGGGAGGTGGGGAGGTGGGGAGGTGAGGGGTAACGGGGGTGAGAGTGGGAGGTGGGGAGGTGAGGGTAGAAGGGGCTGAGAGAGGGAGGTGGGGAGGTGAGGGTAGAAGGGGATGAGAGTGGGAGTTGGGGAGGTGGGTAGGTAGGGGTAGAAGGGGATGAGAGTGGGAGGTGGGGAGGTGAGGGTAGAAGGGGATGAGAGTGGGAGGTGGGGAGGTGAGGGTAAAAGGGGATGAGAGTGGGAGGTGGGGAGGTGAGGGTAGAAGGGGATGAGAGTGGGAGGTGCGGAGGTGAGGGAAAAAGGGGATGAGAGAGGGAGGTGGGGAGGTGAGGGTAAAAGGGGATGAGAGTGGGAGGTGGGGAGGTGAGGGTAGAAGGGGTTGAGAGTGGGAGGTGAGGAGGTAGGGGTAGAAGGGGATGAGAGTGGGAGGTGGGGAGGTGAGGGTAGAAGGGGATGAGAGTGGGAGTTGGGGAGGTGGGTAGGTAGGGGTAGAAGGGGATGAGAGTGGGAGGTGGGGAGGTGAGGGTAGAAGGGGATGAGAGTGGGAGGTGGGGAGGTGAGGGGTAAAAGGGGATGAGAGTGGGAGGTGGGAAGGTGAGGGTAGAAGGGGATGAGAGTGGGAGGTGGGGAGGTGAGGGTAGAAGGGGATGAGAGTATGAGAGAGGGAGGTGGGGAGGTGAGGGTAGAAGGGGATGAGAGAGGGAGGTGGGGAGGTGAGAGTTCATTTACATTACATTTAAGTCATTTAGCAGACGCTCTTATCCAGAGCGACTTACAAATTGGTGAATTCACCTTCTGACATCCAGTGGAACAGCCACTTTACAATAGTGCATCTAAATCATTTAAGGGGGGGGGGAGTAGAAGGGGATGAGAGAGGGAGGTGGGGAGGTGAGGGTAGAAGGGGATGAGAGAGGGAGGTAGGGAGGTGAGGGTAGAAGGGGATGAGAGAGGGAGGTGGGGAGGTGAGGGGTAGAAGGGGATGAGAGAGGGAGGTGGGGAGGTGAGAGTAGAAGGGGATGAGAGAGGGAGGTGGGGAGGTGAGAGTAGAGAGGGGAGGTGGGGAGGTGAGGGTAAAAGAGGATGAGAGAGGGAGGTGGGGAGGTGAGTAGAAGGGGATGAGAGAGGGAGGTGGGGAGGTGAGGGTAAAGGGGATGAGAGGGGGGGAGGTGGGGAGGTGAGAGTGGGGAGAAGAGGATGAGAGAAGGAGGTGGGGAGGTGAGAGTAGAAGGGGATGAGAGAGGGAGGTGGGGAGGTGAGGGTAGAAGGGGATGAGAGTGGGAGGTGGGGAGGTGAGGGAAGGGGATAGAAGGGGATGAGAGTATGAGAGAGGGAGGTGGGGGGAGGTGAGGGTAGAAGAGGATGAGAGAGGGAGGTGGGGAGGTGAGGGGTGGGAAGGGGATGATGAGAGAGGGAGGTGGGGAGGTGAGGGTAAAAGGGATGAGAGAGGGAGGTGGGGAGGTGAGGGGTAGAAGGGGATGAGAGTGGGAGGTGGGGAGGTGAGGGTAGAAGGGGGATAAGAGGGGGAGGTGGGTGTAGAAGGGGTAGGTGGGGGAGAGGGGGATAAGCGGGGAGGTGGGGGGAGAGGTGGAGGTGGGGGGATAAGAGGGGGAGGTGGGTGTAGAAGGGGGAGGTGGGGGGATAAGAGGGGGATAAGCAGAGGAGGTGGGGGATGAGGGTCACCCAAAACAAAAGGCCAAGTCTTAAGAGGGCAGGAAGTAGGGAACAATGTCCTGCACTTGAGCTGGAATACACACACAGAGAGACAAACAGAAAAGGGACACAAAGAGAGTGAAAAACAAAAAGGCAGAAAGAGAGAAATGAAATATCGACCTGTTTGATTTCGCAATATTTTTACCTTTGTTTACTCCTGTCATTGCAATAATGAATTGAATTTGAGGGAAAAAGAGTGGGACAATAGACATAGAGAAAGTGAGCTGAGCTTTGACAGAGGGAGAGGGAGCGAGAGAGAGACAGAAGCAGAGAGAGGAGGCCGGTGGACAAGAGCCAACATGTAGCTGTGAGCTGTGAGCTGTAGCTGTGGTGAAGGTGAAGGAGGGAGCTGGAATTTGAATGACCCCACAGAAACCAGCCCAGCAGGTCTCAGAGAGCAGCAGAATGTCACAGATACCTCGTCTCCTCTCTGCTCTGCTGGGCCCAGGAAAGAGATTCACTCCCTCTGCCTTTCTGTCTCTTTCTTTCTTTTCTCTCGATTTCTGCTCGCTCTCTCAATTCAATGTAAGAGATTTATTGGCATGGAAAACATATGTTAACATTTTCAAAGCAAGTCAAATAGATAATACAACATTTACAGTAAACGCTACATTCACAATAGTTCCAAATATCATATTAAGTGTATATATACAGTGTTGTAATGATGTGCAAATAGTTAAAGTACAAAAAGGAACATAAATATGGGTTGTATTTACAATGGTGTTTGTTCTTCACAGGTTGCCCTTTTCTTGTGGCAACAGGTCACAAATCTTGCTGCAGTGATGGCACACTGTGGTATTTCCCTCCCTCTGCCTCTCTCATTCTTTCTGTCTCGCTATCTCTCTCTCTCTCTGCTATCTTTCTTTTCTCTCTGTTTCTCTATGCTCTATCCCTCTCTCTCAGCTATCCCTCTCTCTCAGCTACCCCTCTCTCTCAGCTATCCCTCTCTCTCAACTATCTCTCTCTCTGCTATCTTTATTTTCTCTCTGTTTCTCTGCTTTCTTTCTCTCTGTCTCTCTCTGTCTCTCTCTGTCTCTCTCTCTATCTCTGCTATCTTTATTTTCTCTCTGTTTCTCTCTCTCTCTCTGTCTCTCTCTCTATCTCTGCTATCTTTATTTTCTCTCTGTTTCTCTCTCTCTCTCTCTGCTATCTTTATTTTCTCTCTCTCTCTCTCAGTTCTCTTTCTCAGTTATCTACCTCTGTATACATGCACCCGTTGAGTTCAGAATCTCTCTACTTTCCCCTCTCCCCATTCCTTTTCTCCACGCCTCTTTTTCAGGCTATTTTCTCCTGCTGTCCCCTTCATGCTTCACCATAGGAAAGAGGGGTGTTCACTTTCATTTCTGTTTGCTTGTGGACAGGGTCAGCTGTATAATTGTATCTTATGTCGTTGCGTGTGTGTGTGTATTTGTGTTTATAGGCTTGTATATATGTGTGAATGTACAGCGCATTGGAAAGCCTTTGCTTTCATTTCTCCATGTGGGATAGTGTCCCCATCGCTTCTTGAGTGTGTGACCTTTTCATTCACTTTCCTTTTCCCCATTGGCATATGGACCTGCAGGACTTCCACAGCTCTCCTTACTGCCCTCGGCTCTGCTACAGGGGGCGTGTCCACTGGCTAGCTTTCTTTTACCTAGACCCTGTAACACCCCCCCCACCACCCCTCTTATCTCAATTCAATTCAACTCAACTCAATTCAACTCAACACAACTCAATTCAACTCAACTCAACTCAACTCAATTCAACTCAACTCAATTCAATTCAACTCAATTCAACTCAATTCGACTCGATTCGACTCGACTCGATTCAACTCAACTCAATTCAATTCAACTCAATTCAATTCAAGGGTCTTTATTGACATAGGAAACATGTGTTAACATTGCCAAAGCAAGTGAAGTAGATAATATACACAAGTGAAATAAACAATAAAAATGTACAGTAAACATTACACTCACAGACGTTCCAAAAGAACAAAGACATTTCAAATGTCATATTATGGCTATATACAGTGTTCTAATGATGTACAAATGGTTAAAGTACAAAAGGGAAAATAAATCAGCATAAATATGGGTTGTATTTACAATGGTGTTTGTTCTTCACAGGTTGCCCTTTTCTTGTGGCAACAGGTCACAAATATTGCTGCTGTAATTGCACACTGTGGTATTTCCCCAAATAGATATGGGAGTTTATCCAAATTGGATTTGTTTTCAATTTTTTTGTGGTCTGTGTAATCTGGTCATACATTTGGCAGGAGGTTAGGAAGTGCAGCTCAGTTTCCACCTCATTTTGTGGGCAGTGAGCACATAGCCTGTCTTCTCTTAAGAGCCAGGTCTGCCTACGACAGCCTTTCTCAATAGCAATGCTCACTGAGTCTGTACATAATCAAAGATTTCCCTTAAGTTTGGATCAGTCACAGTGGTCAGGTATTCTGCCAATGTGTACTCTATGTTTAGGGCCAAATAGCATTCTAGTTCGCTCTGTTTTTTGTAAATTCTTTCCAATGTGTCAAGAATGTATCTTTTAGTTTTCTCATGATTTAGTTGGGTCTAATTGTGTTGCTGTCCTGGGGTTTTGTGGGGTGTGTTTGTTTTTCTCACTTTCAGTTCAATTCAAGGGCTTTATTGGCATGGGAAACGTATGTTAACATTGCCAAAGGAAGTGAAGTAGATAATAAACTAAAATGAAATAAACATTTACAGTAAATAAAAATTAACAGTAAACATTACACTCACAGAAATTCTAAAAGAATAACATACAGAAAGTCTATATGTCTATATACAGTGTTGTAACGATGTGCAAATAGTTATAGTCTCTCTCTCTCTCTCTCTCTCTCTCTGTTACCTCACAGCTGATCAGGGGACAAGTCTGCCTGCAACCCTCTGGTTCAATCCAACCTATCATGGCAACTGACTTGCCAGGTAAAATAAAGGTTAAATAAAATGTTTACAAAAGCGTGTGGAGTAGTCAGAGGGTTATTACACCACCACAGACCAGGATTTTGTTCAACCATGGAGGAAAAGAACTACAGGCTGCCACCCTACTTCCTGTATGTTACAGATATGTGGCTGTTCGCTGTGGGGTTAATCGTGAAAGGGAAGGGCGGGATGACATCCTCACTATGGAGACAGACTCTGGCACTTGTCTTAGGACCTTTAGTGAGCAGAGCAGCAGGAAATTGAGTTTCCCAGGAAGCACACTCCCGAGAAGGAAATAAAAGTTGCCTTTCATTTCTAGGAAAATGTTGTATATTGTCTGTCTGTCTGTCTGTCTGTCTGTCTGTCTGTCTGTCTGTCTGTCTGTCTGTCTGTCTGTCTGTCTGACTCTTCTCTTTCTTGGTTTCTCTCCGTTTCTTTGTTCTAATTTATTGCTGTTTCCATATCAAGCTCAAAGGAAGGAGAGGCAAAGAGAACAGATGTCTGTCAAGTTTACAAGGTTTCCCTCTAAAGGAAAGTAGGGAGAGAGAGAGAGAGAGAGAGAGAGAGAGAGAGAGAGAGAGAGAGAGAGATAGAGAGAGATAGAGAGAGGGAGAGAGAGAGAGAGAGAGAGAGAGCGAGAGAGAGAGAGAGAGAGAGAGAGAGAGAGAGAGAGAGAGAGAGAGAGAGAGAGAGAGAGAGAGAGAGAGAGAGAGGAGGGGGAGAGGGAGAGGGAGAGGGAGAGAGAAGGGGTGGATGAGTTTATAGATAACAGGTATAATCAGAGAAAAAAAGAGTGAGAGAAAAGCTGAAGGTGAGGGAGGGAGGGAGGGAAAGAGGGCGGGAGGGAGGGAGGGAGTGAGGGAGGGAGGGAGGGAGGGAGGGAGGGAGGGGTAGACAAAATAAATATGGGCAACACTCCTTCTGGAACACAGAACCTCCTGTGGTACTGCATTGGTCATTTCAACATATGATGAAGAACACCGTGTCTACCTCGTCCTTAATTATTTAGAGAAGAGGCCTAATAATCAAACAATAGCCCCACCTGCTGGCCCTTTATGACCTCTCTTGATAGCAAGGCTATGCTCACTGAGTCTGTACGTAGTCATTTTGGGTCAGTCACCGTGGTCAGGTATTCTGCCACTGTGTACTCTCTGTTTAGGAGGGACAAATAGCATTCTAGTTTTCTCAGTTTTTTTGTTAATTCTTTCCAATGTGTCAAGTAATTATCTTTTTGTTTTCTCATGATTTGGTTGGGTCTAATTGTGTTGCTGTTCTGGGGCTCTGTGGGGTCTGTTTGTCTGTGGGGTCTCAAATATATATTTTTTTTCCATCCTTGTAAGCCTGCCACACACACACACACTATACGATACATTTATTAAACATACAGTGGGGCAAAAAAGTATTTAGTCAGACACCAATTGTGCAAGTTCTCCCACTTGAAAAATATGAGAGAGGCCTGTAATTTTCATCATAGGTACACTTCAACTATGACAGACAAAATGAGGAAAAAAAATCCAGAAAATCACATTGTAGGATTTTTAATGAATTTATTTGCAAATTATGGTGGAAAATAAGTCTACCTTGGCAGCAAGTACCAGGTTTGAAGGTAAGACCCAGATGCAGAATGTGTCGGATTAAGAATGTTTATTACGGCAACAGGGCAGACAAACGACAGGACAAGGGTCAGGCAGGGGTCAGGCAGGGGTCGATAACCAGAGTAGTAGGGGAAAGGTACAGGGTGGCAGGCAGGCTCAGGGTCAGGCAGAGGTCGGTAATCCAGAGGTGGGGCAAATGTACAGGACGGCAGTCAGGCTCAGGGGGAGGCAGAGTGGTCAGGCAGGTGGGCTCAGAGATGGGACAGGCAAGGGTCAGGCAGGGGTCAGGCAGGGGTCGATAACCAGAGTAGTAGGGGAAAGGTACAGGGTGGCAGGCAGGCTCAGGGTCAGGCAGAGGTCGGTAATCCAGAGGTGGGGCAAATGTACAGGACGGCAGTCAGGCTCAGGGGGAGGCAGAGTGGTCAGGCAGGTGGGCTCAGAGATGGGACAGGTAAGGGTCAAAACCAGGAGAATGAGAAAAAGAGACTGAGGAAAAGCAGGCGCTGAGGGAGAAAAAACAAACGCTGGTTGACTTGACAAACAAGACAAACTGGCAACAGACAAACAGAGAACACAGGTATAAATACACAGGGGATAATGGGGAAGATGGACGACACCTGCAGGGGGGTGGAGACAACCACAAAGACAGGTTAAGGATTTGGCACCTTGCTTCAATTATATTTTACCTACTGTACACTATAAGGAGTATGCTCGGCATTAAAAATATTTACTGTGGATCAGGTTGCGTCAAAGATACGTGATAAAGGGCTGCCACATCTTAATAAATGTATGATATCTGCCAGAGATATCATGTCGAATCCTTTCTATATATAGCAAGGTGGTGACTTCAGCTAACCAGGTTTTAAAATGGGTATAGCCTCCTTATTCCAAAGGCTTAAAATGTTTATTTTTGCAATAACCATGCCATATTGAAATGCCATATTGTAATGCCATATTGTAATGCCATATTGTAATGCCATATTGTAATGTTTTTTGTTGTTGTTCCCAGTGTGTTAAAGTCGTTGTAACTGTCATTGTTGCATGAAGAAGCGGACCAAAGCGCAGCGTGGTAAGTGTTCATGATTTATTAATAGAACTGAACACTGAATAACAAAACCACCGAAGAGAACGAACGAAACTGTCTGGTGCAGAAACACAAAAGCAGAAAACAACTACCCACAAAACACAGGTGGGAAAAGGCTACCTAAGTATGGTTCTCAATCAGAGACAACGATAGACAGCTGCCTCTGATTGAGAACCGCACACAGAAATAGAAATAGAATAGAATAGAATGCCCACCCCAACTCACGCCCTGATTAAACCAAAATAGAGACATAAAAAGGATCTCTAAGGTCAGGGCGTGACAGTCGTTAGGTGCTGGGACCTGCTTAAAACAACAGTATCCGAGGCTGGTAGGAGGTTACAGCTGTATACTTCTGAGAAACACTTAAAAAATGTTCTGCCAGAATATGTGCAGTTTGGGGCATGACCATAAGAAGTGACCCAGGGTAAACTTGGCAGATTTGCACTTACAGGAATAGAGGTACAGGAATAGTGTAGTCTGTGAATCACTTCGTATTGAATAATTTAATGTCGGGAGTTTATCAAGCACAAGTGAATATCTCGAAGGCAATCAGTCCAACGGTCATCAGTATTCTCCATACCAAGTCCTTCCTCCCAGGTCTCCTTCAAATGTTGTGTGGATACAGACTAATATGTTGTAATGTGATCGACAAATCTGGAGATCAAACTCTCGGAGTCAGGGGCGAGGTTCATGAAAATATACATTTCGCGGCAGGTGTAATTGCCTCAAATTGTGGTATATTTAAGCGACTGTAGTTTCTTATCTGAAGACCGTCAGAAGAAGTTAGATGCGGGTGTAATTGCCTCAAATTGTGGTATATTTAAGCAAATTTAGTTTCTTATCTGAAGACCGTCAGAAGAAGTTAGATGCGGGGAGATTGTACATTTCCCTCAACTGTCGGAATGTGGCAAAAATAGCATTGATGTAAAGGTCTGCAATAATAGTAATGCCCTTTCTCCTCCAACATCAAAGTCAGTTTGTGAAGGGGGGGAAAGCATGGTTCTGGCAAAACGGACAGAGGTCTCCGGGAGACCAAATATTTTCCTTATTTCATACCACATTTTTGATGATTTTCTCTTTCCATAAAGTTATTCCCAGTAATATCTGTAAGGAATTTAGTTGATGAAAAGAGAAGTTCTGGAAGAGAGGTGTACATCTTGTTCAATAGCGAGCAATGAAGGGGTGGAGGGACCTACCACAGTAGGGTATGCATCCTGCCAATAAACCAGTGCTCTAGCATTTTGCTGCCCAATAATAATGCTGAAGATTTGGCAGGCTCAGGCCAACTAATTCTTTGGGCTTGATTATTGTGTGGGGATACGGTGTATCCCCACACAGAAGGCAAGATAATAGAATCCAAGGATTAGAAAAAAGCAGATTCAGATTCTGAGAGAGATAAAGGAATCTGGGGAGTGTAACCATTTCAATAGCGTCATCACGACCTATCAAAGATAGAGGCAACACTCTCCAGATCTCAATGTAGCGCTTCAACTTCTCTATCATGTCGAGGTAGTTCAATTTATAAATCAATTTACGGTCCTTGGGGATGACAAGCCCTAAATATTTAATTTTGTCTCCTGTGATTTTAAAAAGGTATATGTTTAAAGAACTCTGTGTTCAAGTCACCTTTTAAGAGGCATGAATTCTCCTCTAGCCCAGTTTATGGTGTACCCAGAGAGTTCTCCAAATGATTCGATGAGCTCCAACAGCGGTGGAAGTGACTCTTTGGGGCGTGAGACGAACAGGGTGATGTCATCTGCATAGAGCAAGATGTGGTGATCAACAATGCCAATGTTATGGTGAGCATTGACAGGACGGCAGGATGGCTTCGGATACTGATAGCTAGGGGTTCCATAGCAACGGCAGGATGGCTTCTGATACTGACAGCTAGGGGTTCCATAGCAACGGCAGGATGATGACAGCTAGGGTTCCATGCAATGGCAGGATGGCAGGATGGCTTCTGATACTGACAGCTAGGGGTTCCATAGCAGGATGGCGGCAGGATGGCTTCTGATACTGACAGCTAGGGGTTCCATAGCAATGGCAGGATGGCTTCTGATACTGACAGCTATAGCAACGGCAGGATGGGTTCCATAGCATAGCACGGCAGGATGGCTTCTGATACTGACAGCTAGGGGTTCCATAGCAACGGCAGGATGGCTTCTGATACTGACAGCTAGGGGTTCCATAGCAACGGCAGGATGGCTTCTGATACTGACAGCTAGGGGTTCCATAGCAACGGCAGGATGCCTTCTGATACTGACAGCTAGGGGTTCCATAGCAACGGCAGGATGGCTTCTGATACTGACAGCTAGGGGTTCCATAGCAATGGCAGGATGGCTTCTGATACTGACAGCTAGGGGTTCCATGGCGGCAGGATGGCTTCTGATACTGATAGCTAGGGGTTCCATAGCAACAGCAGGATGGCTTCTGATACTGATAGCTAGGGGTTCCATAGCAACGGCAGGATGGCTTCTGATACTGACAGCTAGGGGTTCCATAGAAACGGTGAATAGCAACGGACTCAAGGGACATCCCTGGCGGCAAGAACTCTGAAGTGAAAACGGAGATGATTTATTGTAATTAGTGAGAACTGAAGCCGTCGTTCACACATTTAGTATTTCAATACAAGAGACAAAACTCTCACCCAGACCAAACAAATGTATTACTGTCAGAATGTAGTTGCATTCCACTTGGTCAAATGCTTTTTCGATCGTCAAGTGCAAATATTGCAACTTTAGAATCTTTGTCATGTTTGGAATACATGACATTCATCAGTTGCCTAACGTTGGAAAATGAAAAATTCTGCCTGCTGTTAAACCAGTTTGGTCATGATGGATTATGGTCTAAATGCATTTATTTAATTTGTTCGCGAGTATTTTAGTAAACACCTTGAGATCACATCCGAGCAGGGCAATAGGACTATATTAAGATGGACCCGTTTCATCTTTATCTATTGTTAAATGTTAGGGCGATATTAGCTAAGTGTAAAGATTCTGGGAGTCTGCGAGTTTTAATAGAGTGTTTTAATATCCTCAACATAAGAGGAGTAAATATTTTCTGAATAAGCTTTTTAGACGCTTTTCTGTTAAGGAAGGAACGTACTGCAGATACAACATCTTCGAAAGTTATCTCTGTATTTAGTTCCATTTGAGCAGCACCGCATTATTTAGGGAAAGGGAATGGAGGAAATCAGACATTTTGTTGTGGTATCTGCAGTGGTCTATGAGGTGTAGAGGTTTTGAGCACACTTTTGGGGTCCGTAGTAACAGCTCCTGTACTATATGTAATTCTATTCTATTCGCCTGTATCCCTCTCAGCTGTAACCATTCTTGTTGGTGGAAGGCGAGGAGGACCAAAAATGCAGCGTGGTAAGTGTTTGTCATATTTTAATTGAAAAACTGAACACTACACAAAATAACAACGAAGCGAAAACTAAACAGTTCTGCCAGGTGAACAGACACTAAAAACAGAAATGAAACACCCACAACCAAAATGGGGAAAAACAGGCTACCTAAGTATGATTCTCAATCAAAGACAACGAATGACACCTGCCTCCAATTGAGAACCATACTCAGCCAAACACATAGAAATATAACAACATAGAAAAAAGAACATAGACTACCCACCCCAACTCACGCCCTGACCAACCTAACACAAAGACATAAAAAAGGAGCTAAGGTCAGAACGTGCCAGTAACAGCTGCAGTACTATATGTAATTCTATGAATAGCTCTATTTGCCTGTATACCTCTCAGCTGGCGTGCCAGTAGTTTATCCGGTGTATCACCCATTGCAAAGTGTTTTTATTTCATCTTTAATAGCATTGTGTTTACTTGGTTGGAGAGAATAGTATTGTATTCATATTTTCGTTTTTATTATGTTATTCAACTTGGAAGATAAGGGCGCTTCCATGTAGTTTCTCTCAAGCACCGGGAGCTGGGCATCGATTTCTAATCATCTTCTCTGCCTACATTTTATCATGGTAGCCTCACATGATATTATATGTGCTTTCATAACAGCCTTAAATGCCTCCCACAAAGTTGCGCTGGATACATCTGCAGTATCATTCTGGGACCGTCGGAATTAAATTGGCTGTTTGTAGGTGAAATTTGGTAAAAAGCCATTTTCACATTTACTCAGTACATTGTTTTCACTGAGGAAATGAACTAGTCTGCTGTTAATGATAATGCAGAGTATTTTCCCAAGGTTACTGTTGACGCATTTCCACCGGTAGTTATTGGGGTCAAATTTGTCTCCACTTTTGTGAATTGGGGTGATCCGTCCTTGGTTCCAAATATTGGGGAAGATGCCAGAGTTAAGGATGATGTTAAAGAGTTTAAGTAGCCAATTGGAATTTGTTGTCTGTATGTTTGATCATTTCATTGAGGATACCATCAACACCACAGGCCTTTTTGGGTTGGAGGATTTGTATTTTGTCCTGTAGTTCATTCAATGTAATTGGAGAATCCAGTGGGTTCTGGTAGTCTTTAATTGTTGATTCTAAGATCTGTATTTTATCATGTATGTGTTTTTGCTGTTTGTTCTTTGTTATAGAGCAAAACAGATTGAAGAAGTGGTTTACCCAGACATCTCTGTTTTGGATAGATAACTCTTCATGTTGTTGTTTGTTTAGTGTTTTCTAATTTTCCCAGAAGTAATTAGATTCTATGGATTCTTCAATTATATTGAGCTGATTTCTGACATGCTGTTCCTTCTTTTTCCGTAGTGTATTTCTGTATTGTTTCAGTGATTCACCATAGTGAAGGCGTAGACTCAGGTTTCTGGGTCTCTATGTTTATGGTTGGTGTCACGTTCTGACCTTAGTTCGGTTATTATATCTTTGTTTTAGTATGGTCAGGGCGTGAGTTGGGTGGGTTGTCTTTTATTATGTCTTTGTTTTAGTATGGTCAGGGCGTGAGTTGGGTGGGTTGTCTATGTTCGTTTTTTCTATCATTTGGGATATCTGTGTTCGGCCTAGTATGGTTCTCAATTAGAGGCAGCTGTCAATCATTGTCCCTGATTGAGAATCATACTTAGGTAGCCTGGTTTCACTTTTGAGTTGTGGGTGATTATGTTCTGTTTCAGTGTGACACGGGATTGTTTTGGTTGTGTCACGTTTATTGTTTTGTATTTCAGTGTTCATTTTGATTAAACATTATGGATACTTACCACTCTGCGCATTGGTCCTCCGATCCTTCTTGCTTCTCCTCCTCAGAAGAGGAGGACGAGATCCATTACAGTTGGACAGGTTTCTCAATTTCTTTCTTAGCTTTTTGCATTCTTCATCAAATCATTTGTCATTGTTGTTGTTCAGTTTTCTGTTTTCTGTTTGATTTGATAGGGAGGCTGACATACTATTTAGGTTTTCTAGTTTCAAGTTCACTATTACAGTTTAACGTTTTGTCCAGGCAGTTGTCTAAAAGGGATTGAATTTGTTGTTGCCTAATAGTTTTTTGGAAGGTTTCCACACTACCTTCCTTCCATCTGTAGCACTACTTAACTTCTTGAAACTCCCCATCCCGGATCCGGGTTTGTGACTAAAGCCTCAGGCTCATTAGCATAACGCAACGTTAACGATTTCTGAAAATCGCAAATAAAATGAAAATAATGCGTCTGCTCTCAAGCTTAGCCTTTTCTTAACAACACTGTCATCTCAGATTTTCAAAATATGCTTTTGAACCATAGAAATTGACTAATTTGTGTTAGAGTATGCAAAGCTAGCATAGCATTTTGAGTAGCATTTAGCACGCAACATTTTCACAAAAACCAGATAACCAAATAAATAAAATCATTTACCTTTGAAGAGCTTCTGATGTTTTCAATGAGGAGACTCTCAGTTACATACCAAATGCGCAGTTTTTCCTGAAAGCGTCTGTGTGTAGGAGAAATCGTTCCGTTTTCTACATTGCGTCTGGCTACCGAAACTAACCGAAAATTCAGTCACCTACAACGTAAAACTTTTTCCGGATTAACTACATAATATCGACCGAAACATGGCAAACGTTGTTTGGAATCAATCCTCAAGGTGTTTTTTCACATATCTCTTCATTGACATGCAGTTCGTGGAAGCTTGCTTTCCTCTCTGTCTTTGGAAAAATACTGGCAGGTGACTTTTGCGCACCAATTTCGGCAGGACACCGGGCGGACACCTGGTAAATGTGGTCTCATGGTCAGTCTTCCAATGATCTGCCTACAAATACGTCACAATGCTGCAGACACCTTGGGGAAACGACAGAAAGGGCAGGCTCATTCCTCTCGCATTCACAGCCATATAAGGAGACAATGGAAAACAGAGCCTCAAAAATCCTTGTCATTTCCTGGATGCCATCTCATCTTGGTTTTGCCTGAAGCTCACGTTCTAGGGCACGCACAGAGAATATCTTGGTAGTTCTGGACACGTCAGAGTGTTTTCTTTCGAATGCTATCAATTATATGCATAGTCGAGCATCTTTTTGTGACAAAACGGGAACGTTTTTCATCCAAAAATGAAATAGCGCCCCCATAGATGTAAGAGGTTAATGTTACTCAGTTCCTTTGGCTTTGATGCCTCATTATTTGAGTATTACTCTGTTCAAGTAGACTGTGATTTTGCTGTGATCTGATAGGGGTGTCAGTGGGCTGACTGTGAACGCTTTGAGAGACTCTGGGTTGAGGTCTCTCTCTCTCTGTCTCTGTCTCACACACACAAACACACACACTTGATGCTCCAAACCACACTGTGACCTTTGGTAGACTAGCCAAAATGTCAAGATTTACTGTTTTCTTTCTCTGCTTTAAATAGCAGAGTTATTATTATTTAAAAAAATATTAACCCATCCACCCCCCTCCCCGGAGAACACACATCTGAAAACATGTATTATTTTGTATGTATATGTTTTTTACGTATAAATTTTGCGTACACATGTTACATACATGGTCCTTTAATATACAGCAGTCACATAACAATAATACATTACTGAACATAAACTCTCTAATCCCACCCCTCAGCCCATCCACCTATCACCATAGACCACCCCTCAGCCCATCCACCTATCACCATAGACCACCCCTCAGCCCATCCACCTATCACCATAGACCACCCCTCAGCCCATCCACCTATCACCATAGACCACCCCTCAGCCCATCCACCTATCACCATAGACCTCAGCTCTCTAATCCCACCCCTCAGCCCATCCTTCCCTATCACCATAGACCTCAGCTCTCTAATCCCACCCCTCAGCCCATCCTACCCATCACCATAGACCACCCCTCAGCCACTCAGCCCATCCCACCTATCACCATAGACCTCAGCTCTCTAATCCCACCCCTCAACCCATCCTACCCATCACCATAGACCTCAGCTCTCTAATCCCACCCCTCAGCCCATCCTTCCCATCACCATAGACCACCCCTCAGCCCATCCACCTATCACCATAGACCACCCCTCATTCACTATCAGCCCATCTGACCTATCACCATAGACCACCCCTCAGCCCATCCACCTATCACCATAGACCACCCTCAGCCCATCCCATCTATTAGCATAGACCACCCCCCAGCCACTCTCAACCCATCCCATCTATCACCATAGACCAACACTCAGCCCATCCCATCTAGCACCATAGACCAACACTCAGCCCATCCCACCTATCACCATAGACCACCCCTCAGCCACTCTCAGCCCATCCCACCTATCACCATAGACCACCCCTCAGTCTCTCAGCCCATCCCATCTATCACCATAGACCACCCCTCAGCCTCTCAGCCCATCCCATCTATCACCATAGACCACCCCTCAGCCTCTCAGCCCATCCCATCTATCACCATAGACCAACACTCAGCCCATCCCATCTAGCAGCATAGACCAACACTCAGCCCATCCCACCTATCAACATAGACCACCCCTCAGCCCCTCAGCCCATCCCATCTATCACCATAGACCACCCCTCAGCCCCTCAGCCCATCCCATCTATCACCATAGACCACACTTGATTGGATTCCATATGTGTTTTAATTGTGCTGTGATGTTATGTAAGAGGTTGAGTTAACAGACCAGGTTGAACACATGTCTCTGTTCATTGACCAAGTATGCACACAAATGCAGGCCTTCCCTAATGTCACTTGTTCTGTGTTTCTCTGTGGTCCAGACATGTAGTTGTTCTGAGTTTCCCTGTGGTCCAGACATGTAGTTGTTCTGTGTTTCTCTGTGGTCCAGACATGTAGTTGTTCTGTGTTTCTCTGTGGTCCAGACATGTAGTTGTTCTGAGTTTCCCTGTGGTCCAGACATGTAGTTGTTCTGTGTTTCTCTGTGGTCCAGACATGTAGTTGTTCTGTGTTTCTCTGTGGTCCAGACATGTAGTTGTTCTGTGTTTCCCTATGGTCCAGACATGTAGTTGTTCTGTGTTTCTCTGTGGTCCAGACATGTAGTTGTTCTGTGTTTCTCTGTGGTCCAGACATGTAGTTGTTCTGTGTTTCTCTGTGGTCCAGACATGTAGTTGTTCTGTGTTTCTCTCTGGTCCAGACATGTAGTTGTTCTGTGTTTCCCTATGGTCCAGACATGTAGTTGTTCTGTGTTTCTCTCTGGTCCAGACATGTAGTTGTTCTGTGTTTCCCTATGGTCCAGACATGTAGTTGTTCTGTGTTTCCCTATGGTCCAGACATGTAGTTGTTCTGTGTTTCTCTGTGGTCCAGACATGTAGTTGTTCTGTGTTTCTCTGTGGTCCAGACATGTAGTTGTTCTGTGTTTCTCTCTGGTCCAGACATGTAGTTGTTCTGTGTTTCTCTCTGGTCCAGACATGTAGTTGTTCTGTGTTTCCCTCTGGTCCAGACATGTAGTTGTTCTGTGTTTCTCTCTGGTCCAGACATGTAGTTGTTCTGTGTTTCTCTGTGGTCCAGACATGTAGTTGTTCTGAGTTTCTCTGTGGTCCAGACATGTAGTTGTTTTGAGGGTTTCCTGTTGTGCTGTTTGTTCTCTGCACAGTGGTCACACCACATTTGTTTATCCATCTTCCCTGCTGTTCTGAAACGGCTTTGACTGAATGAGCTCACACACACACACACACACACACACACACACACACACACACACACACACACACACACACACACACACACACACACACACACACACACACACACACACACACGCAACCTTTCTATCCAGAGACTCTTACAGCCATCCACCATCCCCAACACCCTAGCAAAAGCAAAACCTACTTGAAGGTAACAGAGCTCACTGTTGCCCCTAGTGGTCGGTTTACAAGTCATCGCCTGTCGTCCTCGGATACTGACTTGTATCACAAGTGACCTGGCATGCAATAAACCATGTGACTCTGAAACCACAAGTTGCGAGTTTGAATCCAGCGATAAAAAGTTGTTTTTGATATTTTTGTTTTTAAGCCTATCCCGAACCTTAACCCTTGCCTTAACTCTTCAGATTTAATGCCTAACCTTAATTTGGGAAAGGCGTACTGGTAGCGCCCGGGCCTAGCCAACATCCGGTGAACTTGCAGAACGCGAAATTCAAAAATACAAAATCGTAATATTAAACATTCATGAAAATACAAGTGTTATACATCAGCTTAAAGATGAACTTCTTGTTAATCCAGCCGCTTTGTCACATTTCAAATAGGATTTACGGCGAAACCATACCATGCGATTATCTGAGGACAGCGCCCCTCACACAAAAGCATTCAAACTACCTGTCCGCTGGGAGGCCTGGAGCTCCAACCCTAGCCCCAGTGAAGCCACAGACAGACAATGAGGCAGGTGAAGAGAAGCATAGAGACCTATCTATGAACTATCATGGAACTAAACTTCACAAGATGTGCAATTGAAGCTCCAATAGTCCTTATGACTTTACAACTATGTGACTAATGACAGGTTATATGTGACGGACCGGCTCAAATCGATCATAACCTCTCTGGCGCAGGCGTGTTGCTAGCGACCCACCTCAACGACATCCGGTGAAATTGCAGAGCGCCAAATTCAAACGACAGAATTCGTCATAATAAACATTAATGAAAATACAAGTGTTATACATCGGCTTAAAGATTAAATTCTTGTTAATCCAACCGCTTTGTCAGATTTCAAAAAGGCTTTACGGCGAAACCATACCATGCGATTATCTGAGGACAGCGCCCAACGTTCAAAAGCATTAAAAACATTTTCCAACCAAGCAGATGGATCACGAAAGTCAGAAATAGCGCTAAAATAAATCACTTACCCTTGAAGATCATCCTCTGTTTGCAATCCAAAGGGTCCCAGCTACATCACAAATGGCCACTTTGTTTGATAAAGTCCTTCTTTATAACCCCAAAAAGTCTGTTTTGTTGGTGCGCTTGACTCAGTAATCCAACGGTTTCCCTCGTTCAAAATGCATACAAAATGAATCCCGTATGTTACCAATAAAATTCTTCCAAACAAGTCAAAAAACATTCCTAATCAATCCTTAGGTACCCTAATATGATACAATTTAAGACGGAGAATAGTATTGTTGTTACCGGAGATAAATAACGAAGTGCGCGGCCGGAATGCGCTACAAACACTACAGCCAAAATGGGAGCCACTTACAAAAACTACAAATTCTACATTATTTTAACAGTTTTGGAAACGGTAGAGTGTTTTCTATCCAATACTACCAATTATATGCATATCCTAGCTTCTGGGCATGAGTAACAGTCTGTTTACTTTGGGCACCTCATTCATTCAAACTTCCGAATACTGCCCCCTATCCTGAAGAAGTTTTAACCATTCAGAGTTAATGCCTGACCTTAACCATTCAGAGTTAATGCCTGACCTTAACCATTCAGAGTTAATGTCTAACCTTAACCATTCAGAGTTAATGTCTAACCTTAACCATTCAGAGTTAATGCCTGACCTTAACCATTCAGAGTTAATGTCTAACCTTAACCATTCAGAGTTAATGTCTAACCTTAACCATTCAGAGTTAATGCCTGACCTTAACCATTCAGAGTTAATGCCTGACCTTAACCATTCAGAGTCAATGCCTGACCTTAACCATTCAGAGTTAATGCCTGACCTTAACCATTCAGAGTTAATGTCTAACCTTAACCATTCAGAGTTAATGTCTAACCTTAACCATTCAGAGTTAATGCCTGACCTTAACCATTCAGAGTTAATGCCTGACCTTAACCATTCAGAGTTAATGCCTGACCTTAACCATTCAGAGTTAATGCCTGACCTTAACCATTCAGAGTTAATGCCTGACCTTAACCATTCAGAGTTAATGCCTGACCTTAACCATTCAGAGTTAATGTCTGACCTTAACCATTCAGAGTTAATGCCTGACCTTAACCATTCAGAGTTAATGTTTGCATGTCTGCAATAACTTTGAGAAACATGGATGATGGCCTAAACAGCGAGACCTTTTGAGCTAGCTTAGTTGTCGGTGTGTCTGTGTGTTTGTGTGTCTGTGTGTGCATGTGCGTGTTGTGTTTGTGTGTCTGTGTGTCTGTGTGTCTGTGTGTCTGTATGTTTGTGTGTCTGTGTGTCTGTGTGTTTGTTTGTCTTTGTGTCTGTGTGTCTGTGTGTCTGTGTGCGCGTGGTGCACCTCTTTAATGCGGTATAACACTCCAGGTTTCTGCTACAGGGGGTAACAGGTTTCTGCTACAGGGGGTAACATGTTTCTGCTACAGTGGGTAATATGTTTCTGCTACATGGGGCCCTAGGGGCAATCCACTCAGTGTCTGTATCTGGCTCTCACACACACACACAGGCAGACAGAGCAGGCACGCAGATACAAAGAGCCAAACCTCAGCTGTCGGGGGAGCCAGAAATGTTGACAAGTTGTCATTATGATAGGTGATCTGATTTACAGGGTCCTCGGGCTTAGATCAGGGTCTCATACACACCAGAAACGGTGGCCTGCAGGACTATGGTGTGTTTGTGTGTGCTTGTGGGTGTGCCATCCCAGAGTTTTGTGTTTCATTTCTGTTTCTGTGGTAGATGTTCCGTGTGTGTATGTTTCTACCCTGTAGTCAAGTTCTGAGTGATGAACTGAGAGAGAGAAAGATTACATTCCACTGTAATAGTGAAGGTGTAAACTTGGCAGTAGAAAATCTTAACAGTATATTTGACCTCTCAGCTTCCCTATCAAATCTAAAAATCTCAAATAGAAAACCGAAGAAAATGAACAACAATGACAAATGGTTTGATGAAGAATGCAAAAATCTAAGAAAGAAATTGAGAAACCTGTCCAACCAAAAACATAGAGAACCGGAAAACCTGAGTCTACGCCTTCACTATGGTGAATCACTGAAACAATACAGAAATACACTACGGAAAAAGAAGGATCAGCTCAATGTAACTGAAGAATCCATGGACTCTAACCACTTCTGGGAAAATTGGAAAACACTAAACAAACAACAACACAAAGAATTATCTATCCAAAATGGAGATGTATGGGTAAACCACTTCTCCAAGAATAAAGAGCAAAAACATATACATGATCAAATACAGATCTTAGAATCAACTATTAAAGACTACCAGAACCCACTGGATTCTCCAATTACATTGAATGAGTTACAGGACAAAATAAAAACCCTCCAACCCAAAAAGGCCTGTGGTGTTGATGGTATCCTCAATGAAATGATCAAACATACAGACAACAAATTCCAATTGGCTACACTAAAACTCTTTTTAACATCATCCTTAGCTCTGGCATCTTCCCCAATATTTGGAAGCAAGGACTGATCACCCCAATCCACAAAAGTGGAGACAAATTTGACCCCAATAACTACCGTGGAATATGCGTCAACAGTAACCTTGGGAAAATCCTCTGCATTATCATTAACAGCAGACTCGTACATTTCCTCAATGAAAACAATGTACTGAGCAAATGTCAAATTGGCTTTTTACCAAATTACCGTACAACAGACCATGTATTCACCATGCACACCCTAATTGACAACCAAACAAACCAAAAGAAAGGCAAAGTCTTCTCATGCTTTGTTGATTTCAAAAAAGCCTTCGACTCAATTTGGCATGAGGGTCTGCTATACAAACTGATGGAAAGTGGTGTTGGGGGTAAAACATACGACATAATAAAATCCATGTACACAAACAACAAGTGTGTTAAAATGGGCAAAAAACACACAAATTTCTTCACACAGGGTCGTGGGGTGAGACAGCGATGCAGCTTAAGCCCCACCCTCTTCAACATATATATTAACGAATTGGCACGGGCACTAGAAAAGTCTGCAGCACCCGGCCTCACCCTACTAGAATCCGAAGTCAAATGTCTAATGTATGCTGATGATCTGGTGCTTCTGTCACCAACCAAGGAGGGCCTACAGCAGCACCTAGATCTTATGCACAGATTCTGTCAGACCTGGGCCCTGACAGTAAATCTCAGTAAGACCAAAATAATGGTGTTCCAAAAAAAGTCCAGTTACCAGGACAACAAATACAATTTCCATCTAGACACTGTTGCCACTGTAATATTTGTGTTGTGGAGAAATGACCAGGCAGGAGACGGGAGTACAGTTAGTTTTCGTTTAGTCAAAACCCCTCGAGCTCTACAGTTCCCGGCACCCAAGTGCGCATGTGCATTTCCTATTAGGTGTAGTAACGTAACACTGCCGTAATGCATTACTGCTTAGTAACAGCACAGTAACTAATATAAACAGATGTAGATCCCAGATACTACACTCCTCCCCCATAGTGTTTAACTCTAGAGAACAAGGTAAATATGTTAGGTAACTACTAATGCAATATCTGAACAATGCATTCTTAAACATTTTTCAACTACTGGGTTGAAGCAGACTTTTCAGAGCTCAGCACAAATCCAGGGGATTATTCTGCCCCGAAGATGGAGTTTGTGTCCTAATAACTAACCCAGGTAATGTCCTTTTTCTTTCCTTTTATCTAGGACATATTAAAGTGTTTGTTTTGCTGTCTGTTACCTCCTTAACCAGCTCAACTCACAGGTCAAGCTTTTGAGGTGCCCTTTGCTGTCGAATAGGATATCTCCGCTCCTCCTGGGCTTCCTGTGGTGGGTCAGGTTCGGGTGGAAGGTCAGGCTCTGTCTCTCCCGTACGTCCACAGTCAGGAGAATAGTCCTGGGGGTCGTTATTGTTCTTGTTCTCTCGGCATGTCTCTGCTGATGCGTTGGACCGGAGCAGATGATCCACATGAACGTTGACCTGGCGATGACCAATTTGGACTTGGTAAGTCAAAGGTCCTCTGCGTTGCAAGATCACACCTGAGTTCCACAGGCGCTTGGGGTGCCTGAAATCACGTACCATCACCCTCTCTTCCTCTTTGAATTCTCTGACAGTTTTTGAGTGTCTGTCATGAGCTTTCTTCTGCTGTAGCTGGATGGGCACAGACTGAACCTCGAGTCTCGTCCAGGCCTTCTTAAAGGTTTGCATGTCTCTCTCCGCTGCTCCGTTTGATGCCGGATGGTAAGGTGGTGACAGGATGTGCCTTACTCCGTTGTTCTTGAGAAACATTTCAAAATTGTTTGAGGTGAACGGGGGGGCATTGTCCGATACGAGCTCCTTGACTAGTCCAAAGGATGCAAACAGGTGTCTGAGAAGATTGATGGTCTTCTCAGCTGTGGTCAGTTGAGTAGGGAACACTTCCATCCACTTGGAATGGACATCGACGACAACAAGGAAATGTTGCTTGTCAATTTCGACGTAATCCACATGGATGCGTTCCCAAGGTGTAGCAGCCCAGGACCATGGATGAAGAGGTGCAGCAGCAGGCTTGTTGCGAACAGCTTCACAAGGTGAGCAGTGGCCTACATGCTGTTGAATGTCCTGATCCAGTCCAGGCCACCACAGATAACTGCGAGCGAGTGCTTTCATTCGAGTGATCCCTGGATGTCCCTCATGCAGGTCAGATAGCAGTCTCTTCTGGAATTTGTGAGGTACCACTACTCTTGATCCCCACAGAACACACCCTTGATCAGTGGACAACTGGTCTTTCTTGTCGATGAATGGACGAAGGTTATCGTCATTTACGAAGGTTGGCCAACTGCCTAATGTTAAGTCCAAGACTTTGGAAAGCACTGGGTCTTTCCTTGTTTCCTCTGCTATGTCAGAAGCAGATATGGGCAGTTCATCAATGAGAGAGATCTGGAAGACTGCTCTATCATCTTCACTGTCGGAGTCACTATTGCATGGTAGTCTTGATAATGCATCGGCATTTGCGTGATCACTGGATCGTCTGTACTCAATCTCGTAGTCGTAGGCTAACAATATCAGAGCCCAACGTTGCATTCGAAGTGCAGCAAGGGTTGGTATAGCTGATTTTGGTCCAAGGATGGCCAACAGAGGCTTGTGATCTGTCAGCAGTTGGAACTTCCTTCCGTAGTGGTATTTGTGAAACTTCTTCACTCCGAATATTATGCTCAGGGCTTCCTTCTCAATTTGAGCATAATTTTTCTCACTTGGTGACAGAGTCTGTGATGCAAATGCAATAGGGTGTTCTTCACCTGACGGTAGAACATGTGAGATGACGTCTCCTACTCCGTATGGAGATGCATCACACGCGAGTCTCAGCTTCATCTCTGTGTTATACTGGGCAAGCCACTTGCTCTTTAGCAGACGCTGTTTGCAAGTCTTGAATGCTTCTTCGCATTGTGGGGACCAATTCCACTTTGTATCGGTCTGTAGCAATTGGTGAAGCGGATGCAACAATGTGGACAAGTTTGCCACAAACGTTCCGTAATAGTTCAGGAGCCCCAAAAATGACCTCAGCTCTGAGATATTTGTGGGTGCTGGAGCGTTTACGATTGCTTCCACCTTGCTGTTGGTTGGGTGCAGGCCTTGTGCATCAATCTTGTATCCGAGATACTCCACTGAGTCCTGGAGGAACTCACACTTGCTGCGTTTCATTCTCACTCCGTATTTCTCCAGTCTTGACATCACTTTGTCCAGCACTACAAGGTGCTCTCCAATGGTTGGTGCTGACACGAGGATGTCGTCCATGAAGCACACAACATTGTCTATACCGTCCAAGATCTGACCCATTGTGTGTTGGAATATCGCTGGAGCTGTTGAGATTCCAAGCGATTGAATCTGAATAGCCCCTTGTGTGTATTGATGGTCAGATACTGTTCTGACTCCGGATCCAGCTTCAGTTGCTGATAAGCGAATGCCAGGTCCAGCTTACTGAAAACCTTCCCACCAGCCAGAGTGGCAAACAGATCTTCAGCGTTTGGTAGTGGATATTCCTCTGGTAGTATGTAGCAATTTACTGTGACCTTGTAGTCACCGCACATTCTGACGGTCTTGTCTTTCTTTGGGACGACAACAATCGGAGCGGCCCAGTCGCTCTTCGCTACTTTCGTGAATCTGTTATTCTTCTGTAGGTGGTCCAGTTCCTTCTCTACTGCTTCCTTAAGAACATAGGGAACTGGACGTGGTTTGTGAAAGATAGGCTTGGTTCCTTCTTGCACTCTGACTTTTGCTGTGAAGTTTTGTATTTCACCGTAGCCATCTTTGAAAAGTTCTTTGTGCTTCTCCAGCGTGTTAGTGAGTGTAGCCTGACTCACTGGTTTGTCATTTCTCAGACTGAAGATTTCTCCCCAGTTCAACTTGATCTTTGTAGCCAGTTTCTGCCAAGCAAGGCAGATTTTTCTCCTTTAACAATGACAAGCGGTAGCGTCCACTCCTTCCCCTCATACCGGACTGGTACCTGGATCTGCTCTAACACAGGAATAGTGTCACCAGTGTATGAAGAAAGGCGGATGAACGCGGGCTGAAGTGGGCACTCTTTCAGTTTTTCTTTGTAGAGTATCTCTGGAACAAGAGATACAGACACTCCGGTGTCCAGCTGCATTTGTACTGGTTTTCCCACTAACTCCATGTTGAGATAGATTCCATCTTCTAGTTGTTGAGCTGTGTACACTGTGAACAGTTCCAATACTGATTCAGTTGTACCTTCCTCTTCTTGTGCTGCGTCTGACACTTTGTGCGCTCTTGCTGTGCGTTTTGAGGCCTTACACACTCTCTGTAAATGTCCAACCTTTCCACAATTGTGGCACTTTTCATTTTGGAATCGACATTCACTGTGCTGATTTTTTTATTTTTTTTATTTTTTTATTTCACCTTTATTTAACCAGGTAGGCTAGTTGAGAACAAGTTCTCATTTACAACTGCGACCTGGCCAAGATAAAGCATAGCGGTGTGAACAGACAACACAGAGTTACACACGGAGTAAACAATTAACAAGTCAATAACACAGTAGAAAAAAAGGGGAGTCTATATACAATGTGTGCAAAAGGCATGAGGAGGTAGGCGAATAATTACAATATTGCAGATTAACACTGGATTGATAAATGGTCATGTACAGGTAGAGATATTGGTGTGCAAAAGAGCAGAAAAGTAAATAAATAAAAACTGTGGGGATGAGGTAGGTGAAAATGGGTGGGCTATTTACTAATAGATTATGTACAGCTGCAGCGATCGGTTAGCTGCTCAGATAGCTGATGTTTGAAGTTGGTGAGGGAGATAAAGGTCTCCAACTTCAGCGATTTTTGCAATTCGTTCCAGTCACAGGCAGCAGAGTACTGGAACAAAAGGCGGCCGAATGAGGTGTTGGCTTTAGGGATGATCAATGAGATACACCTGCTGGAGCGCGTGCTACGGATGGGTGTTGCCATCGTGACCAGTGAACTGAGATATGATGATGATGATTATCTCCCCCACATCTGTTGCAACTTGGCTTAGACCTTTGAGATGTGGGCTGCTTTGTTCTTGTGTAACCTTGAGGACTGGTTTGAAAAAAATGTGACTTTTGTGAGTTTTTTTCACCACGTGCATCACTGACCTTGTGAACACCTTTCTGACGTTCTGTATGTCCCGATAGCTCAATAGTATCCCTGTGGGCAAGCTTGAGTCCAAGTGCTATATCACAGGCTTTCTTAAAGGTCAGGTCCTTCTCTGACAGGAGCCTTCTGTGATATGCTTCACCTGTGAGACCAAATACAAACTTGTCTCGGAGAGCATCATCAAGAAATCATGCAAACTCACATGTACTTGCCAGCTTTTTCAAAGCAAGGATGTAGTCAGCCACGGTTTCCCCTTGACTCTGGTGACGTTGGTCAAATCTGAAACGTTCTGCAAATGAGAATTGGCTTAGGCTTGAAATACCTTGAAAGAGTTTCAGTCAGTTCTGCATAGTTCAACTCCACTGCTTTCATTGGTTCAATGAGACCTTTCAGCAATCCATACTCAGTTGGACCCAAAACACTGAGAAATACGTCTGCTTTCTTTCCATCTTTGATTTCATTTGCAGCCAGCCAACGCTCAAAACGCTCCAAATAGGAATCAAAATCCTCTTTTGTAGCCTCAAACTCGACCAATGGTTGCGATTTTCACAGTTAATTGTTCAGTTTCCTTATATTCCTTAATTTTCTGAACATTCATCTACTTCTTCACTTCAGAAGTTTCTGCAATTACTTCATTCGCAGCACTCATTTGTATTAATGTACACACCGTGTTACGTCCCTTCTTCCTTTTTTTCCCTTGACAATATTTCTCCACTGAGATCGCCTAATTTCAATGGGTTCAATGACAGTTTCTTTTATTTAACCACCAGAGGGCAGTGTCGCTATTCTGGACTCCAATAGTCTTGCTACTTGGCAGCTCCTGAATACTGTACTAGCAGTGCTTAGCCTTCTCTACAGGCGAAAGAAAATAAAAAATAACTGACGAATTACAAAATTATATTGAGTTTCATTACTCACGCAACATTCTTCCCTTCAAGCAATGTCCGTTTATGTAGTTTAATCACCTCGTCGCCACTGTAATATTTGTGTTGTGGAGAAATGACCAGGCAGGAGACGGGAGTACAGTTAGTTTTCGTTTAGTCAAAAACCCCTCGTGCTCCACAGTTCCCGGCACCCCAGTGCGCATGTGCATTTCCTATTAGGTGTAGTAACGTAACACTGCCGTAATGCATTACTGCTTAGTAACAGCACAGTAACTAATATAAACAGATGTAGATCCCAGATACTACACCCTAGAGCACACAAAAAACTATACATACCTTGGCCTAAACATCAACGCCACAGGTAACTTCCACAAAGCTGTGAACGATCTGAGAGACAAGGCAAGAAGGGCATTCTATGGCATCAAAAGGAACATAAATTTCAACATACCAATTAGGATTTGGCTAAAAATACTTGAATCAGTCATAGAGCCCATTGCCCTCTATGGTTGTGAGGTCTGGGGTCCGCTCACCAAACAAGACTTCACAAAATGGGACAAACACCAAATTGAGACTCTGCACGCAGAATTCTGCAAAAATATCCTCCGTGTACAACGTAGAACACCAAATAATGCATGCAGAGCAGAATTAGGCCGATACCCACTAACTATCAAAATCCAGAAAAGAGCCGTTAAATTCTATAACAATGAACCTGGAGAAGAGTCCCCTAAGCAAGCGGGTCCTGGGGCTCTGTTCACAAACACAAACACACCCCACAGAGCCCCAGGACAGCAGCACAATTAGACCCAACCAAATCATGAGAAAACAAAAAGATAATTACTTGACACATTGGAAAGAATTTACAAAAAAAACAGAGCAAGCAAACTAGAATGCTATTTGGCCCTACACAGAGAGTATACAGCGGTAGAATACCTGACCACTGTGACTGACCCAAAATTAAGGAAAGCTTTGACTATGTACAGACTCAGTGAGCATAGCCTTGCTATTGAGAAAGGCCGCCGTAGGCAGACATGGCTCTCAAGAGAAGACAGGCTATGTGCTCCCTGCCCACAAAATGAGGTGGAAACTGAGCTGCACTTCCTAACCTCCTGCCCAATGTATGACCATATTAGAGAGACATATTTCCCTCAGATTACACAGATCTACAAAGAATTCGAAAACAAATCCAATTTTGATAAACTCCCATATCATACAGTGCCTTGCGAAAGTATTCGGCCCCCTTGAACTTTGCGACCTTTTGCCACATTTCAGGCATCAAACATAAAGATAAAAAAATGTATTTTTTTGTGAAGAATCAACAACAAGTGGGACACAATCATGAAGTGGAACGACATTTATTGGATATTTCAAACTTTTTTAACAAATCAAAAACTGAAAAATTAGGCGTGCAAAATTATTCAGCCCCTTTACTTTCAGTGCAGCAAACTCTCTCCAGAAGTTCAGTGAGGATCTCTGAATGATCCAATGTTGACCTAAATGACTAATGATGATAAATACAATCCACCTGTGTGTAATCAAGTCTCCATATAAATGCACCTGCACTGTGATAGTATCAGAGGTCCGTTAAAAGCACAGAGAGCATCATGAAGAACAAGGAACACACCAGGCAGGTCCGAGATACTGTTGTGAAGAAGTTTAAAGCCGGATTTGGATACAAAAAGATTTCCCAAGCTTTAAACATCCCAAGGAGCACTGTGCAAGCGATAATATTGAAATGGAAGGAGTATCAGACCACTGCAAATCTACCAAGACCTGGCCGTCCCTCTAAACTTTCAGCTCATACAAGGAGAAGACTGATCAGAGATGCAGCCAAGAGGCCCATGATCACTCTGGATGAACTGCAGAGATCTACAGCTGAGGTGGGAGACTCTGTCCATAGGACAACAATCAGTCGAATATTGCACAAATCTGGCCTTTATGGAAGAGTGGCAAGAAGAAAGCCATTTCTTAAAGATATCCATAAAAAGTGTCATTTAAAGTTTGCCACAAGCCACCTGGGAGACACACCAAACATGTGGAAGAAGGTGCTCAGGTCAGATGAAACCAAAATTGAACTTTTTGGCAACAATGCAAAACGTTATGTTTGGCGTAAAAGCAACACAGCTCATCACCCTGAACACACTATACCCACTGTCAAACATGGTGGTGGCAGCATCATGGTTTGGGCCTGCTTTTCTTCAGCAGGGACAGGGAAGATGGTTAAAATTGATGGGAAGATGGATGGAGCCAAATACAGGACCATTCTGGAAGAAAACCTGATGGAGTCTGCAAAAGACCTGAGACTGGGACAGAGATTTGTCCATCTACAATGGAATGGTTCAAAAATAAACAAATCCAGGTGTTAGAATGGCCAAGTCAAAGTCCAGACCTGAATCCAATCAAGAATCTGTGGAAAGAACTGAAAACTGCTGTTCACAAATGCTCTCCATCCAACCTCAATGAGCTCGAGCTGTTTTGCAAGGAGGAATGAGAAAGAATTTCAGTCTCTCGATGTGCAAAACTGATTGAGACATACCCCAAGCGACTTACAGCTGTAATCGCAGCAAAAGGTGACGCTACAAAGTATTAACTTAAGGGGGCTGAATAATTTTGCATGCCCAATTTTTCAGTTTTTGATTTGTTAAAAAAGTTTGAAATATCCAATAAATGTCGTTCCACTTCATGATTGTGTCCCACTTGTTGTTGATTCTTCACAAAAAAATACAGTTTTATATCTTTATGTTTGAAGCCTGAAATGTGTCAAAAGGTCGCAAAGTTCAAGGGGGCCGAATACTTTCGCAAGGCACTGTATCTACTGGGTGAAATTCCACAGTGTGCCATCACAGCAGCAATATTTGTGACCTGTTGCCACGAGAAAAGGGCAACCAGTGAAGAACCAACACCATTGTAAATACAACCCATATTTATGCTAATTTATTTTCCCTTGTATACCTTAACCATTTGTACATTGTTAAAACACTGTATATAAATAATATGACATTTGTAATGTCTTTATTGTTTTGAAACTTCTGTATGTGTAATGTTTACTGTTCATTATTGTTTATTTCACTTTATATTTTCACTTTATATATTATCTACCTCACTTGCTTTGGCAATGTTAACACGTTTCCCATGCCAATAAAGCCCTTGAATTGAATTGAAAGAGAGAGAAACAACAGCACGTAACCTTGCATTGTCTTGGCACGCCTTTTGGCATCATGGCATCACTTTTATTCTCTGTCTGTCTGTCTGTCTGTCTGTCTGTCTGGCTCTGTCTGTCTGTCTGTCTCTCTCTGTCTGTCTGTCTGTCTGTCTGTCTGTCTGTCTGTCCTTCTCTGTCTGTCTGTCTGTCTGTCTGTCTGTCTGTCTGTCTGTCTGTCTGTCTGTCTGTCTGTCTGTCTGTCTGTCTGTCTGTCCGTCTCTCTGTCTCTCTCTGTCTCTCTCTCTCCCTCTCTCTGTCTCTCTCTCTCTCTGTCTCTCTCCCGACACCCCTGAAGTGCATGTTTAATCCCTAAGCTCTCATCGTTAGAAGCTAGCATCACGCAAGCCTGCCTATCTGCGTCGCAATCTCACACCTACTGCAGAACTGACAAACACACACAGAAACACACACACGCCTGGCGGGGGGCACTATGCTCTCGGCTTCAGGTCCTCTCTCTCTTCTTTGCCTCTAATGTAGCACTGAGGCAGACATGCAATGGCCGTGACATGTTTTGGTGAGGCACCCCTGTGACTGAATGAATGAAATAAACAAACATTAGAATAGTTCACTGCGGTAAATCAATGATAGTTCTTCTTCTGGTATTTTATGCGCTTCGCATAAAGATTGAAAAAATGTAAGGTAAATATCTATACATAATAGTAAATAAGGTTATCCAAACTATAATTATATACCTAGAGCAGTAAAATAAAATATGTACATGCATGCATACATACATACATACATACATACATACATACATACATACATACATACATACAAATGTAACGGATGTGAAACGGCTAGCTTAGTTAGCGGTGTTGCGCGCTATATAGTGTTTCAATCGGTGACGTCACTTGCTCTGAGACTTTGAAGTAGTGGTTCCTCTTGCTCTGCAAGGGCCGCAGCGTTTGTGGAGCGATGGGTAATGATGCTTCGTGGGTGACTGTTGTTGATGTGTGCAGAGGGTCCCTGGTTCGGGCGAGGGACGGTCTAAAGTTAAACTGTTACACATACACACTGTATATACAGTGGGGCAAAAAAGTATTTAGTCAGCCACCAATTGTGCAAGTTCTCCCACTTAAAAAGATGAGAAAGGCCTGTAATTTATCATAGGTACATTTCAACTATGACAGACAAAATGAGAAAAAAAATCCAGAAAATCACATTGTAGGATTTTTTATAAAACTATAGATAAACCAGTACATCAGATAACATTATCACACCACTACATATCTACAATACAAACTGTATAATACCACCACACAACAATATTACATTGTAGGTGTGTGTAGAGTGCGTGTGCTAGCGTGTGTGTGTGTATGCATGTGTGTGTGCGTCTTCACAGTCCCCGTTGTTCCTTAAGGTGTCTTTTCAACAGTTTTTAAAATCTGATTCTCCTGCTGCATCGATTACCTGATGTGGAATAGAGTTCCATGTAGTCATGGCTCTATGCAGTACTGTGCACCTCACAAAGTCTGTTCTGGACTTGTGAAGAGACCTCTGGTGTCATGTCTTGTGGGGTATGCATGGGTGTCTGAGCTGTGTGCTAGTAGTTTAAACAGACAGCTCGGTATATCCAGCTTGTCCACACTTCTTACAAAAAACAAGTAGTGATGACGTCAATCTCTCTGCGGGCAAAAGGTGGGGTGCAACACAACATTAGGAATGTGTTCTTAATGTTTTGTACACGGTGTCGATCGGGTATTTATTACACTATTTGACCATAGATGAAGAGTGTCCTCTGGTGGTATGTTTTATCAATTTGTTTTCGTCATCTTTCTTTTCTTTTCAACAACCAGAACAGTAGGTGGCAATGTTCATCCTTTCCAAGTACGATAGCCAAGGAGATCCTCACTGAAGAAAACAGCACAACTTCCGTTCTAAAGACAGCTATTTCCGTGTTTGAGCTGACGCGTCGTTAGTGTTTTTTCAAACCAGTTCTGTTCTTACGTGTCAGTCTTTTTTTTTTCACCGTAGAGCAAAAGACGGACCGGTCGCTTCGGAACAATGGCACCTAAAGGTAGCAGCAAACAGCAATCCGAGGAAGACCTACTCCTCCAGGACTTCAGCCGAAACCTGTCTGCAAAGTCCTCCGCGCTTTTCTACGGAAATGCACTAATTGTGTCCGCAATTCCCATTTGTAAGTAGCAAGGCCGGACTGCTAATTGTATCATAGATGCATTGCATTGGATGGATATTCGACTACCGGTAGCAAGACATCTTTTTACCTAACATAACTAACTTACGTGGCATAACGAGACATATATATATATATAGCTAGGTTTGCTAACCAGCCTATGCCACCATATGTTACCCTGTTACTGTAACGTTTATTACCTAGTTAGTATATGCCAGGTGAAGTTGTCTAGTTAGCTAGTGAAAGTTACTCGCTGATATTGATATTGTGGTTGTGTTGGTTATTAGCTACGTTATCCTAGACTTGATTAGCTAACAGGCACGTCATTGTGGGTAACTAACGTTAGCTATTCTGTTCACTGTGGCACTACTACGTAATACTAATTATCACCAACAGAGTGTGAACTGTTGTGACCCTCCCTGTTTGTTTTTTCTTTCCTTGTTGTGGTTCAGGGCTGTTCTGGAGGATCTGGCACATGGACCTGGTCCAGTCAGCGGTCCTGTATGGGGTCATGACACTGGTCAGCACCTACCTGGTGGCCTTCGCCTACAAAAACGTTAAGTTCGTCCTCAAACACAAGTAAGTTTATTATACAAACATGAACACTCACTTAAAACTATGGCCTCCGTGTTCTGCAATGCTTGGCAGTATGGTGAGTTTGTCATCGATCTGTAGTAGGTTGGTACCTAACTTCTAAATGTGCCTTATCTCTTGACCACAGAGTTGCCCAGAAGCGAGAGGATGCTGTCTCCAAGGAGGTGACAAGGAAACTCTCTGAGGCTGACAATCGCAAGATGTCACGCAAGGAGAAGGATGAGAGGTTAGTCTGCCAGCCAGTCTGTGATTGGACAGATAACATGTCAATCACTCCTGAGTGGGTTACTGAGTTCTCTAGAAGACATTTATTTCCCCCCTCAATGTCATGTTGTTGAAGCTGTAGGGGTCTCACTGAAACAGCTATCCTGGGTACCAGCCTGTTTCTGGTCTCTTTAATATAGCCTGGGTACCAGCCTGTTTCTGGTCTCTTTAATATAGCCTAGTCCAGCCTGTTTCTGGTCTCTTTAATATAGTCTAGTCCAGCCTGTTTCTGGTCTCTTTAATATAGTCTAGTCCAGCCTGTTTCTGGTCTCTTTAATATAGTCTAGTCCAGCCTGTTTCTGGTCTCTTTAATATAGTCTAGTCCAGCCTGTTTCTGGTCTCTTTAATATAGCCTGGGTACCAGCCTGTTTCTGGTCTCTTTAATATAGCCTGTTTCTGGTCTCTTTAATATAGTCTAGTCCAGCCTGTTTCTGGTCTCTTTAATATAGTCTAGTCCAGCCTGTTTCTGGTCTCTTTAATATAGTCTAGTCCAGCCTGTTTCTGGTCTCTTTAATATAGTCTAGTCCAGCCTGTTTCTGGTCTCTTTAATATAGTCTAGTCCAGCCTGTTTCTGGTCTCTTTAATATAGTCTAGTCCAGCCTGTTTCTGGTCTCTTTAATATAGTCTAGTCCAGCCTGTTTCTGGTCTCTTTAATATAGTCTAGTCCAGCCTGTTTCTGGTCTCTTTAATATAGTCTAGTCCAGCCTGTTTCTGGTCTCTTTAATATAGTCTAGTCCAGCCTGTTTCTGGTCTCTTTAATATAGTCTAGTCCAGCCTGTTTCTGGTCTCTTTAATATAGTCTAGTCCAGCCTGTTTCTGGTCTCTTTAATATAGTCTAGTCCAGCCTGTTTCTGGTCTCTTTAATATAGTCTAGTCCAGCCTGTTTCTGGTCTCTTTAATATAGTCTAGTCCAGCCTGTTTCTGGTCTCTTTAATATAGTCTAGTCCAGCCTGTTTCTGGTCTCTTTAATATAGTCTAGTCCAGCCTGTTTCTGGTCTCTTTAATATAGCCTGTTTACCAGCCTGTTTCTGGTCTCTTTAATATAGCCTGGTTACCAGCCTGTTTCTGGTCTCTTTAATATAGTCTAGTCCAGCCTGTTTCTGGTCTCTTTAATATAGCCTGGGTTCCCGGATTGTTTCTGGTCTCTTTAATATAGCCTGGGGGCCCGGATTGTTTCTGGTCTCTTTAATATAGCCTGGGGGCCAGTCTGTTTCTGGTAATTCCTTACGGACTTTACATTTAAAATGGCTTGACAACAGAGTAGGTAAAAGCACAAACAGGTCTGGGACCAGGCTACCAAACAGCATGCTTACCCATTTAAACCCTGTTCTCAAGTACATGCACAAATGGTTGAACTCCTCCTTCCCTATGTTAGGATCCTGTGTCAGGAGGAGGTAACCGACTGATTTGATACAACCTTCTCCTCCCCATGTTAGGATCCTGTGGAAGAAGAACGAGGTCGCTGACTATGAGGCCACCACCTTCTCTATCTTCTATAACAACACTCTGTTCCTGGTCCTCGTCATCATCGCCTCCTTCTTCCTGCTGAAGAACTTCAACCCCACCGTGTATCCCATTTAACCACATTCATCCTCAATTTAACTAGACGGGTAACGTTCCAGCAGGAACTATGGGTGCTTTACTAAAGCTGAAAATATATGAATGTTCCTTTACTAAATGATTGATGCTTGACTCACATCCTGGCATTCTCATTGTCCTGTTGTGATGTAGTACTCGTAGAGGAAACATATTTGCTTATTCATTGGCTAGGCCACAGACTACAGCCAATCACTAGTTGGTTCAAGTACAGATTTTGTATTGAATCTTCAGGTTGCCACAGCTGTATTCTGTGTACATGTCTGGATTGCTGTTTACCTCTGGCTGAAAAATGTCTGAGGAGTGTGTGGGTGTGTGTGTGTAGGAGATTCGTATTGCTCACCCATATACTATAAGTACGGTATGTAGCTAAACCTGAAGCGTTATTCCCTCGCACCAGTTGCCCGCCATTTCCTCCCAGATGTTTTTTTTCCTTAACCCATTGTTCCCCAGTAACTACATCCTGTCCATCAGTGCCTCATCTGGCCTCATCGCCCTGCTGTCCACTGGATCCAAGTAAAGGAGGAAAGAAAGAAAATGAACAACTGAGAAGAGGAGGATTTGGGTCAGGGAGGGCGGGGTGAAGCTAGGAGGAGGATTTGGGTCAGGGAGGGCTGGGGTGAAGCTAGGAGGAGGATTTGGGTCAGGGAGGGCTGGGGTGAAGCTAGGAGGAGGGTTTGGGTCAGGGAAGGCTGGGGTGAAGCTAGGAGGAGGGTTTGGGGCTGGGGTGAAGCTAGGAGGAGGATTTGGGTCAGGGAGGGCTGGGGTGGGGTGAAGCTAGGAGGAGGGTTTGGGTCAGGGAGGGCTGGGGTGGGGTGAAGCTAGGAGGAGGGTTTGGGTCAGGGAGGGCTGGGGTGGGGTGAAGCTAGGAGGAGGGTTTGGGTCAGGGAGGGCTGGGGTGGGGTGAAGCTAGGAGGAGGGTTTGGGTCAGGGAGGGCTGGGGTAAAGCTAGGAGGAGGGAATGGGGTTTAGGTCAGGGGGGCTGGGGTGAAGCTAGGATATTTTTTTGTAATGATTGCGAGAAGGAGAATTAAAATTATAATCATATCATTTCAGCTGTAAGTCTACATGAAATGCATGATCAAATGTCTGGGGGCCACTCCAGGTCACTCTGTCCTTCACTTTTTGTACTAATTAAAGTGGCCAGATCAAGAACCAATGTCTGTGTGGTTATTATTGTCAATCAGCAAATAATCAGAAAACTGATTTACATTTCCAGGAATGAAACGCCAATAGATTTCATCATCATTGTGCATTTATTAATGAAGTGTCATATTAATTTTTACACTGAATGAGAATATAAACACATATAAAGTGTTTTCATGAGCTGAAATACATCCCAGAAATGTTCCATATAAACAAAAAGCTTATTTCTCTCAAATGTGGCAAATTTGTTTACCTCTCTGTTAGTGAGCATTTCTCCTTTGCCGAGATAAACCTTCCACCTGACAGGTGTGGCATATCAAGAAGCTGATTCAACAGCATACTCATTACACAGGTGCACCTTGTGCTGTGGGGCAAAAGGCCACTCTAAAATGTGCAGTTTCTTTCACACAACACAATGTCATGTTTTGAGGGAGTGCAATTGGCATGCTGACTGCAGGAATGTCCACCAGAGCTGTTGTCAGAGAATTCAATGTTAATTTCTCTACTATAAACTGCCTCCGTTGTTGTTGGAGAATTTGGCAGTACGTCCAACCGGCCTCATAACACAGACCACGTGTATGATGCTGTGTAGGTGAGAGGTTTTCTGAGTGTCCCATGGTGCAGTTATGGTACGGACACGCATATGCTACGGACTAAACACAATGGCATTTTATCGACGGCAATCTTAATGCACAAAACATACTGTGACGAGATCCTGAGGCCTCTTGTCATGTCATTGATCCACCACCATCACCTCATGTTTCAGCATGATAACGCATGGCACCATGTCGCAATGATCTGTACACAATTTCTGGAAGATGAAAATGTCCCAGTTCTTCCATCGCCTGCATACTCGCCAGAGATGTCACCCGTCGAGCATGTTCGGGATGCTCCGGATTGACGTCTACGACAGCGTGTTCCAATTCCCGCCAATATCCACAAACTTCGCACAGCCATTGAAAAGGTGTGGAACGACATTACACAGCTGCATGAGGCGTGTAAATGGTGGTTACACCCAGATACTGACTGGTTTTCTGATCCAATACCTTTTATCTGTGACAGATGCATATCAGTATTCCTAGTCATATGAAATCCATAGATTAGGGACTAATACTTTTTTTCTTCGTCAATTGACTGATTTCTGTGTTTGTACTGTTACTCGGGCAAATCTGAAATTGTTGAGTTTATATTATGCTATTTACAGAGAGGTCACTGTTCTCATGGCAGGATAGGGAATATGTACATTAATGATCAGGATAGATGGATGGACACTGATGTTCATGTCAGTAATATAGTTCAGGGTGTCCTAAACTCAGTCCCCCATCCACCCACGGGTTCACGTTCTGGTTTTTGCCCGAGCACCACACAGCTAATTCAAATAGCCAACTCCTCGTCAAGCTGTGATGATTTGAATTAACTGTGTAGTGGTAGGGCAGAAGAACAGAAAATGCACGCAGAGGGAGATCCAGGACCGAGTTTGGGAAACACTGATTTATAGTTGGTAAATCCTCTCTTCTGATAACTTTAGATACAGTAGAAAACAACACTTTTATAACGGTCTGATACCTTTTAATACAGTAGTTTACATTGTCAGTCTGGGCTAAATGGGCAAACCCAGGAGCAGAGCTGGACTTGGATCAGCACCAAACAGCCATGGATGTATTGTGCTGCTGAGAGAGGAGAAACAGTACAACACTATTTACACAATACTTATAGGTTCTTTATAGAATACTTATAGGTTCTTTATAGAATACTTATAGGTTCTTTATAGAATACTTATAGGTTCTTTATAGAATACTTATAGGTTCTTTATAGAATACTTATAGGTTCTTTATAGAATACTTATAGGTTCTTTATAGAATACTTACAGGTTCTTTATAGAATACTTACAGGTAGTTTTTAGGTTATTTATAGAATACTTAGGTTATTTATAGAATATTTCTAGGTAATTTATAGAATACTTTAGTTTCATCTGCAACAAAGGGGACTTGAGGTCTGTTTTGCTTACGTTACAAGGTTTTCCCCATAACGTTTAATACTGTATATACACCCCTGAAAGATGAAAAACATTCTAACCCACAGAAGAAACTTATTTTCACGTACTATTATAGAATAGATATAGGCCTTTACATCTTTCTAAATACTTCACCTATCTTACACATTATCTAACAAGCAACACCCACAGGTAACATTGGTCTGGTTGGGAGGTTATGTCACAGAGTGGCTTGTGCTATCCCAGATTCCCATCAGCAACTAAAGATGCAGGTTCAAATTACAGGCAGGAGGAGGAGAGGCAGGATTCTCCTCTATGGATGCAGACAGAGAGTATACAGTACAGTACAGTACAAGAGGCCCCCTGCTCACTCAGACTGGCACTATACAGAACAGTAGGCCACTGGGAGAATCTTAATTGCATTTCCTTGCCTCCCCGCGTCCTCTTTCCTCTCCTCCTTCTCAAAACGTATTGGATGAGAAAGTCAGAGGTCCCTCCCCTCGAACATTCTCCTCCAATGGGTTTTGAGAAGGAAGCAAGGAGAGAGGATGAAAGGAGTCAAGGGGAGAATCTCAATTACATACTCCTCGCCTCCTCTCTCCTCCTCTCTCCTCGCCCCTCTGACCTTCTCCTCCAATGGGTTTTGAGAAGTTGGTGAGGAGAGAGGATGCGAGGAGTATGGAATTGAGATTCTCCCAAGGAAAATGCAAATGAGATTCTCCTGCGCTCTCGCACTAATAATCTATTGAAGATATTGGATAGCAGTTTCTCATACGACCAGGTGGGGGCGACAACATGCACATTCTTCCCCTCACAGACAGAACAAAGGCCTGTCGCTGAAACTCACTGTCCCAGGGTGCTCTGCTTTGCGAGGTCAAACGGTGGTCAAATGCAGTATACTAGTTTTCAAAATGCATTGTGAAAGACGTTTACGGTATTATTATCCCCTTTCTGTGTTGTTTTGTACAAGGTGCCTTTGAAGAGAAAGTCCAGGCACATCAGAGAGGGGAAGAAAGCATCTACATGGTTAACAATCTCAGGAGACAGAGAATCTACTGAGAGAGTAAGCTGAGCTGAAAGCTGGTCTAGGGCAGAGGGTTAGCAGGGTTAGGCTGAACTGAGCTCGGTTACACTGGACTAAGAAGGCTGGGGCTGAGCTGAGCAGGCCTGAACTGGGCTGGGATTAGACTGAGCTGAAACCCCATGGAGGCTGAGCCCAGATGGTTGGTGTAACTGGATCCACAGTGGTTGTACAGTAGGGGTTCTGCTTCCTCCTGGGTGTCTAGGAGCGATAGTCCTTCTTTCTGTACGGCTTGTTCTCCAGTATATGATCAATGTCCGACACCACATGAGAAGTCATTTTTGGAAGAAACTGTGGAAAATATCAGAATGTGTGAGGACATGTTTTCCTACGTTTTCAGACACACAATGGTCCTGACAAGACCACCAGGAAAACAAGACATTTTATTTTTTCATGTCCTCAATTTGGTAAAATGCTATTTTAGACTTAAGAGTTAAGTTTAGGGTCAGAACTTAGGGTGTGATTTAGGAGTTAGGGAAGATAGGATTTTGAATGGGAATACATTTTTACTCCTCAAAAATGTGTGTGTGTGTGTGTGTGTTTTTTACCTGTATGGCGCCTAGGTTCTCTGTTAGCTGCTCTGGACTGGAGGATCCCAGGAGGACTGAGCTCACCCCCTCATTCCTCAAACACCAGGCTAGGGAAGGAGAGAAGTGAGGAGGGAGGAAATGACAGAGCGGGGGACAATTATTGGTTGTTTAATCTAGTGTGACATTAATGGAATTCCTCATAGAAATGTGAATGTACTGTTGGCATCCACTTGGTGGCGCTAAAGTACTGAAACACAGTAGTGTGTGTGTGTGCCCATGCTCATCTCTCTCACCCACGGCCAGCTGTGGGAGAGTACAGCCCAGTTTCTCAGCAATGTGTCCCAGCTCCTTCAGCTTTGCCTGCTGTTTCCTCCCATCCTCACTCACAATCTTCTCTTTTAACCACTGATACGACTGCAGAGGGAGAGAGAATGAGAGCGAGAGAGAAAGAGAGAAAGAGAGAAAGAGGGGAAAGAGGGAAAGAGAGAAAGAGGGGAAAGAGGGGAAAGAGGGGAAAGAGGGAGAGAGAACGAGAGAAAGAGAGAAAGAGGGGAAAGATGGAATGAGGGGAAAGAGGGAGAGCGACAGGAAAAGAGTGGAGAGGGAGAAGAGAGAGACAGAGAGACAGAGAGACAGAGAGAAAGAGTGAAAGAGGGGAAAGAGGGAGAGCGACAGGAAAAGAGTGGAGAGGGAGAAGAGAGAGACAGAGAGAGAGATAGAAAGAGGTGGAAGTGGATCAGGCAGGTCTCTCAAGGCGGTATTCAACATCCGTCCAGGTACCCAGGATGTTGAGAGATGACTTAATGGGTATAAGCGGATGGGCGAAGCCGCGAGCTCCGGCTAGGCACTAGTTTTCAAACTTTAACCCTTGCCTTAACCATCTGCAGTTAATGCCTTAACTTAACCTGAACTTTTATTTTTATTTTTTAGAAATGTCGGATTCTGCAGTGAGACTGAGAGGTTGTTGAGTGGATACAGGGCCTACCTTCATGGATGCCCTGGAGGTTTCTGGGATGCCGTTCTGGTACTTCCCTGTGATGATGCCACAGGCCAGCGGAGACCACGTCATTGCCCCGACACCTGTCACCATGGAGACCAGAGGGAATGTGGGAACAGAGAGGGAGGGAGGGAGTGACAGATAACTGTGAGATCTATTATCACTGTCAATCAGACGGACACCAAACAGATGCTCTGAGGACATCATGAAATCCCCGGGTCTGAACCCCAGCAGATGTTAGGGGAGTGGAGTGCTCAGGAGGACGTTATCATATCACTTTATTACAATCACATAAGGATTGATTATGTATGTATACACTGATTAGAACCCTGTAGCAGATGGGAGGATGGTAAGGTGAACCTTCAGCATATGTGAGAGAAGTGGGCGTGGCCAGCCTGGATGATTGACACATGCCTATCTTGTGGTAGAGTTCTGGAAGCTGGACCTCCACCTTCTCCCTCTGGAAGAGATGGTACTCAGACTGCTCACACACCGGAGGGATCAGGTTAAACTGTCTGGCCACAGAGTACGCCTCCTAGAGAGAGAGAGAGAGAGAGAGAGAGAGAGAGAGAGAGAGAGAGAGAGAGAGAGAGAGAGAGGGGGGGGGGCAAGAGAGAGAGAGTTTTTGGAGAGATGAGGAGAGGGATCCTAATCAGAATTCATGAATTATACTGTATTCAGCTCATTTAGCTTAGTCTATATTTCACACACCAATTCACTTGCAGTCGCGTATCTATGTTTCCATATGAGCGTTTGCAAAGAGAAATGCCATAGAAAATACATGTACAGCGCTCATTGCTTTCTTAAGCATCAGCACAGCCACTTTAATCTGCTACAGGCTGTGGTGGGTGGGGCTGGTTTGCCTCTCGGCTCTGTTCCCCTGTCTGTGTATACCACTGCATTATAGATGCCGTCTAAATTACAGTGCTTTCGTCTGAGCTGCTACGCTACAAAATTCACCCTAATCACAATCAACACAACATCATGTGCAGCGCTTAACACACACTTGCCGAGAACGAGAGGTTGTTGACTACAGAAAATCCTGGGGATGCTTTAGCAATCAGTCATTATCAGGCTTTTTTTCAGGAAATGTAGTTAGCCACCACCTCTCCTATCCTCCCCCTTCTCCTCCAAATTAGCCAGGACATAAAAAGGTCCACAGACAGACAGCCTGTTTCCATCAGTTTCCCTGTTATTCAGCACACAAACAAGAGGCTCCAAGGCTCTCTCCAAGGCTCTCTCTGAAGACTCTCTCTGAAGGCTCTCTCTGAAGGCTCTATCTGAAGGCTCTCTCTGTAGGCTCTCTCCGAGGCTCTCTCTGAGGTTCTGAGGCTCTCTCGGAGGCTCGCTCTGAGGCTCTCTCTGAGGCTCTCTCTGAGGCTCTCTCTGAGGTCCTCAACGAGGCTCTCTCTGAGAATCTCTCTGAGGCTCTCTCTGATGCTCTCTCTGAGGCCCTCACCGAGGCTCTCTCTGAGGCTCTCACCGAAGCTCTCTCTGAGGCTCTCTCTGAGGCTCTCTCCAAGACTCTCTCTGAGGCGCTGAGGCTCTCACCAAGGCTCTCTCTGAGGCTCTCTCTGAGGCTTTCTCAGAGGCCTCCACAGATTATTGAGGGCTCACAGACTTGCTGTATGAGCCTGATCTGTAATGAGAGTTTTAAAGTGAAGATTGTGTGAGTACTGTGGAGAGGTTTTGTCACACGGGCTACGGGTCAGGGGTTAGGGGTTAAAGGTCATAGGGTTAACTCACCATGATCTCCATGGCTGAACATCGAGATGTCCCCCAGTACATGGTTAAGGGTCAGGGGTTAGGTGTTTAAAGGTCATAGGGTTAACTCACCATGATCTCCATGGCTGTCCATCGAGATGTCCCCCAGTACATGGTTAAGGGTCAGGGGTTAAAGGTCATAGGGTTAACTCACCATGATCTCCGTGGCTGTCCATCGAGATGTCCCCCAGTACATGGTTAAGGTTCAGGGGTTAGGGGTTAAAGGTCATAGGGTTAACTCACCATGATCTCCATGGCTGTCCATCGAGATGTCCCCCAGTACATGGTTAAGGTTCAGGGGTTAGGGGTTAAAGGTCATAGGGTTAACTCACCATGATCTCCATGGCTGTCCATCGAGAAGTCCCCCAGTACATGGACATCCCCTGGTTGATCACATACGTCATGGCTCTCACAATCTCTGAGGAGACAAGGACATCAATCGATCTTCCATTCCTGTGGCAGTCCTCATGAGAGACAGTTTCATCATAGCTCTTGATGGTTTTTGTGACTGCACTTGTAGAAACATTCAAAGTTCTTGAAATGTTCCGTATTGACTGACTTTCATGTCTTAAAGTAATGATGGACTGTCATTTCTCTTTCCTTATTTGAGCTGTTCTTGCCATAATATGGACTTGGTCTTTTACCAAATAGGGCTATCTTCTGTATACCAACGCTACCTTGTCACAACACAACTGATTGGCTCAAATGCATTAAGGAAAGAAATTCCATAATTGAAATGCATTTCAGGTGAATACCTAATGAAGCTGGTTGAGAGATTGCCAAGAGTGTGCAAAGCTGTCATCAAGGCAAAGGGTGGCTATTTATATAAATAATAAATAAAATGATTCATAACAATGTTTTGGTAAGAGTACTAGAGAAGGTATACTCAGTGCTGGATGAGACAATGCCAAGAGTGTGCAAAGCTGTCATCAAGGCAAAGGGTGGCTAGTTTGAAGAATCTCAAATATAAAATATATTTTGATTTGTTTAACAGTTTTTTGGTTACTATATGATTCCATATGTGTTATTTCATAGTTCTGATGTCTTCACTATTATTCTACGATGTACAAATAAAGAAAAACCCTTGAATGAGTAGGTTTTCTAAAACCATATGACCGGTAGTGTTTATATACGGTATATCAGAGTAGGTGGATCTGTAGGAGGATGGGCTCATTGTAATGGCTGGAATGGAATAAATGGAATGGAGTCAAACATGTGGTTGTCATATGTTTGATGTGTTTGGCTGCGTTCCATTTATTCCATTCCAGCCATTACAATGAGCCCATCCTCCTATTGCTCCTCCCACCTGCCTCTGCTGGTATATATTATGCCACAGCAATATAATATAAATATATATATACCATCAGGGGGAACTGTAGTCTTTCCTGCCTGCGTTGTACTACTGAACTGGTAATGACTCAACTATCCCTGAAGGCCACATACCCATCCTTGATCCCTCTGTCTCTCTCCTCCTGACAATACATTTCTTCACACTTCTCTAATGAGCTAATGACCAGGGACTAAAGTGCTAACGTGCTGCCAACCATCAGTACATTATTAATGAAGCAATTAGCTCCAACACACTAGCATCTGGACTACAACACACTATGAAGGGAGCCTTGTTATTGTTCTCAGCCTTGTGTAACGGGTACCTGTCAGGACCAGGGGAGGGGGAATGATGAGGGAAAGTACAGAGAGAGAGAGAGTTAGAGTGTGTGTGTGAGAGAGAGAGAGAGAGAGAGAGAGAGAGAGAGAGAGAGAGAGAGAGAGAGAGAGAGAGAGAGAGAGAGGGGGAGAGAGAGAGAGAGGGGGGGAGAGAGAGAGAGAGAGAGAGAGGGGGAGAGAGAGAGAGAGAGAGAAGCTCTACCTTGAGAAAGATACTCCCAAACTGAGCGGGTCAGACCAGACCTCTCTTCATTACAGACGAGCAACCCCAAGCAGAATGTCAACCTCCCAGCACAGAGTATTACTCCCTCATTGAAATGAAGGATACATTTACCCAGCTGGAGGTAAGGCAAGTGGATCTGGAACAGCAGGTGATTACACTCCAGTCAGCACAGACCCAGACAACAGTCCAGCACAACAACACTCCCTTAACTAGACCTAGATTGCTGAAGGTGTAGAGAGATATCTGCACTCTGGACTGTAGTGAGAAAACATCAACAGGAGAAAGAGCTGGAGCAGGAGAACAGAGCACAAGGAGAGGATCAGACTGCTGGGGGAGAGGGTGAGAGGGATGGTGTGTGACAGAACAACCCATTTGAGAGGTGTCCACACCCGCAGAGAAGCCAGCAGAACAGCCCACCTCAGCTCTCTACAAAAGTCTCGACACCACAGCAGAACAGTCCACCCCAGACCCTGATCATAGTGTCGTAAACACAGGGGGACAGACAAATGAAGGCCAAGCCCAGGGTATCCCACTCCCTCTGAGCCCCCCCCCCCTGTCAGCCACCCTGATAGCCCTCCTGACAACCCCGCACCCCACCCACTGAGGACACAGATTGTACTCCTTATGGACTCAAACGGGTTAGATAAAAAAAAAATACTTCCCCAAACAGTGTCTAAACTCTGGTGTCAAAACGCCCAGTGAACCCTAGACCTTCTGTCGGAGGACAAACGAGACCCACCCAGCTACATAATAATACACACAGGAACAAACGACCTGAGGGCACAGCAGGAAAGAGTGGCCACAGCACTGGCTTCTTCTACTTTCCCCAACACAGAAGTGGTTCTCCACCCTGCTACCACGGAAAGACGTCCACACAGCGGGTAAACACCGTGACTGCCTCATAACCAAATGTTAACCTGGCATTTCAAACAGAAAACCGAAGAAAATTAGACTAGACAACAATGTCCATAATTGCAGTTATTATACAAAATGAAAGATCTAGCTATCTAACAATACAGATTGGTTTGTACTTGTTTGTATCTGACCTAAATTAAGCAAATCAAAAAGTGTACGGACTACCATTTCACATTATTTGTATTTTCCAATGAGGTAGCTACCTGCATGCTTTGGTCAATAGTTTTTGTTACACTTTTTAGCCTGTTCCCCTAATCGTCAAAATGTATTTTCTAGATAATTGGAGCATTGTTGGACTGGCAGTTATATCTCTATGGTTGCAAACAGAAAACCGAAGAAAATTAGCATTGACAAATGGTTTGATGAAAAGTTCAAAAACCTAAATAAGAAATTGAGAAACCTGTCCAACCTGTCCAACATACATAAAGAGACCCAGAAAACCTGAGTCTACGCCTTCACTATGGTGAATCACTAAAATACACTACGAAAAGAGGAACAGCTCAATGTAATTGAAGAATCCATAGACTAACCACTTCTGTGAAAATTGGAAAACACAAAGAATTATCTATCCAAAAATGGAGATGTATGGTTAAACCACAATCAGCTATTAAAGACTACCAGAACCCACTGGATTATCCAATTACCTTGAAGGAACTACAGGACAAAATAAAAACCTAGGCCAAAAAGGCCTGTGGTGTTGATGGTATCCTCAATGAATGTAATGATGGGGTGGTGATTCAAAAGCAGGTGAAACATTTTAATAAAACGACAAAACCAAGAACACGCCACTAACATGTACGCCGATACACAATAAAAATACCAACTGGTGAACATGGGAGAGTAACATATAAAGGGGAGGAAATAATGAAGGTAATGGTGTCCAGATGTAAATCATAATGATTCACAGGTGCGCGTAATGATAAGTGCCAGGACTGGTGGTTAGCACTCTGGCTACGTCGTACGCCAGAGGGAAGGAGCAGGAGTAGACAGGACAATGAAATTATAAAATATACAGACCTAAAATTTTAGGGTCCTGTGTGGCTCAGTCGGTAGAGCATGGCGCTTGCAACGCCAAGCGTCGTGGGTTCGTTTCCCACTGGGGCCACCCATATGCACCCATATGCAGTAGTGGCCCCAGCCGACTTGTAAGTCGCTTTGGACAAAAGCGTCTGCTAAATGGGATATATTATATATTATTTAAATAGGCTATACTTCAACTCCTTTAACCATCATCCTTAGCTTTGGCATCTTCCCCAATATTTGGAACCAAGGACAGATCACCCTAATCCACAAAAGTGGAGTCAAATTTGACCCCAATAACTACCGTGGGATATGCACAACCTTGGGAAAATCCTCTGCATTACCATTAACAGCAGACTTATACATTTTCTCAGTGAAAACAATGTACTGAGCAAATGTCAAATTGGCTTTTTACCAAATTACCATACCACAAACCACGTATTCACCCTGCACAACCTAATTGACAAACAAACAAACCAAAACAAAGGCAGTCTTCTCATGCTTTGTTGATTTCAAAAAAGCCTTTGACTGAATTTGGCATGAGGGTCTGCTATACAAATTGATAAAAAGTGATGTTGGGGGAGAAACAAACAACATTATAAAATCCATGTAAACAAACAACAAGTGTGCAGTTAAAATTGGCTAAAAACACAACCGTTTCTTCCCACAGGGTTGTGGGGTGAGTCAGGGATGCAGCTTAAGTCCCACCCTCTTTAACATATATATCAACGACTTGGCGACGGCACTAGAACAGTCTGCAGCACCCGGCCTCACCCTACTAGAATCTGAAGTCAAATGTCTACTGTTTGCTGATGATCTGGTGCTTCCGTCACCAACCAAGGAGGGCCTACAGCAGCACCTAGATCTTATGCACAGATTCTGTCAGACCTGGGTCCTGACAGACCTGGGACATGACATTAAATCTCAGTTGCTAGGACCATAAATACAAATTCCATCTAGACACCGTTGCCCTGGAGCACACAAAAAACCATACATACCTCGGCCTAATTATCAGCCCTACAGGTAACTTCCACAAAGCTGTGAACGATCTGAGAGACAAGGCAAGAAGGGCATTCTATGCCATCAAAATTAACATAAAATTTGACATACCAATTAGGATCTGGCAAAAAATACTTGAATCAGTTATAGAACCCATTGCCCTTTATGGTTGTGAGGTCTGGGGTCCGCTCACCAACCAAGAATTCACAAAATGGAACAAACACCAAATTTAGACTCTGCACGCAGAATTCTGCAAAAATATCCTCCGTGTACAACGTAGAACACCAAATAATGCATGCAGAGCAGAATTAGGCCGATACCCACTAATTATCAAAATCCAGAAAAGAGCCGTTAAATTCTACAACCACATAAAAGGAAGTGATTCCCAAACCTTCCATAACAAAGCCATCAGCTACAGAGAGATGAACCCGGAGAAGAGTCCCTTAGCAAGCTGGTCCTGGGGCTCTGTTCACAAACACAAACACACCCCAGAGAGCCCCAGGACAGCAACACAATTAGACCCAACCAAAACATGAGAAAACAAAAAGATAATTACTTGACACATTGGAAAGAATTAACAAAAAAACTGAGCAAACTAGAAAGCTATTTGGCCCTAAACAGAGAGGACACAGTGGCAGAATACCTGACCACTGTGACTGACCCAAACTTAAGGAAAGCTTTGACTATGTACAGACTCAGTGAGCATAGCCTTGCTATTGAGAAAGCTTTGAATATTTAGAATAATGTAAACTGTATCTGATTCTACACTCGTATTGATGGACCAGTTAGGGTTTTACTTTACCTTCTATAATGGTATTTGAATGGTTGGTTACATGTGATACGCCGTGTGTAATGCCCATTTTTATAGTTTACTCCGTGACTTGAGTCATCTCTTTCCACTCTCTTTCTCTCTACGCCGCTTTCCACACAGACCTACCCCTGCCCCCTGTCACTCAAGGAGCAAATGTGTTGATTCTTGACCACGAGACACATTTTTTCAGTCTGCACGGTCAATGCAGCGCATGCAACAATGTTGATGACTATGATACTGTTTCCACTTTGTTTCTTAATAAAAATCTAGAAGCGTTCTATAATTACACTATTAGTTTGTGTTTATTACACCTGAAACAGCTAGTTTGGCTTTTCTTGGAAAGTTGTCTTTCAGTCGTGTTAGCCACTAAATGTTATTGCTAGTTAGCTGGCTACTAGTGGCTAGCTAGCTAATACATGTACTAGTCAGAGCAAATGTAGCTAGCCTACTATACAGCCTGATACTAGTGGTAGTGTAGGCCGAAATCAGCATGTTGTTTGTGCAACAGTATCTTCGAAATAAAAGAGAAATGGGTAAAGCATGAATATGTTAGCGACATGAAGTAGCTAAAAGAAAACATTTAATGTATCCAAAGATTTTAGGGACCATTAGGAAACACTGACCAACACTTTGGTTCCTCCCCTGTCACAAAAACTCCTCCCTGGAATTTGTATTTGTTTTCATGTCAAGCAACACTGTGTTCAAAGTGCATAATGTGTGTATAATGTGTGACTATAGAGTTAGAAATATCATCAAATTGCAATTGCAACATTTGGTTAAAAATATAGCCTTGATTGTTTGCCCATATCCCTTGATGATAATGCAAAAAAACTATTTTGGGATTTAACAGTATTTAAACAGCATAAAACAATCAGAATGGAGAGAGACCCATTGAAATGCCTTAGAAGGTATATGTTACCACTACTCATAAAGATTGGAAAGCAAGTTAGGAACTCTCTCTCTCACTCTAGCTGTTTGTTTCTCTCTCTCTCTCTCTCTCTCTCTCTCTTTCAAGCTGTTGGTTTCTCTCTCTCTCCCTCACTCTCCCTCTCTCTATCGTTCTCTCTCTCTCCCTCTCTCCATCGTTCTCTCTCTCTCTCTCTCTCACACTCTTTTCCTCAAATTCAAATTCAAGCTGCTGGCATGAACAACAGTGCTTCAATATTGCCATTGCAACAATATATACAATATACATGGTAATAAAATAATGAAGAATAATATAAAATGGTAGTAAATAATAATACTAATAAAGAAAATAATGCAAAAATAACAACAATAAATATAACAGACCATAGTAGAAATCTAATACACCTAAAAGGCTAAACATGAAAAATGAAACTGTCATCCTCACCATTACATCAGAACTACAACTACCATCTTCATTACTAATACTACCATCATTACATCAGAACTACAACTACCATCTTCATTACTACTACTACCATCATTACATCAGAACTACAACTACCATCTTCATTACTACTACTACTACTACCATCATTACATCAGAACTACAACTACCATCTTCATTACTACTACTACTACTACCATCATTACATCAGAACTACAACTACCATCTTCATTACTAATACTACCATCATTACATCAGAACTACAACTACCATCTTCATTACTACTACTACCATCATTACATCAGAACTACAACTACCATCTTCATTACTACTACTACCATCATTACATCAGAACTACAACTACCATCTTCATTACTACTACTACCATCATTACATCAGAACTACAACTACCATCTTCATTACTACTACTACTACCATTACATCAGAACTACAACTACCATCTTCATTACTACTACTACTACTACCATCATTACATCAGAACTACAACTACCATCTTCATTACTACTACTACCATCATTACATCAGAACTACAACTACCATCTTCATTACTACTACTTACATCATTACATCAGAACTACAACTACCATCTTCATTACTACTACTACTACTACCATCATTACATCAGAACTACAACTACCATCTTCATTACTACTACTACTACTACCACCATTACATCAGAACTACAACTACCATCTTCATTACTACTACTACCACCATTACATCAGAACTACAACTACCATCTTCATTACTCCTACAACCACCATTACATCTGAACTACAACTACCATCTTCATTACTACTACTACCACCATTACATCAGAACTACAACTACCATCTTCATTACTACTACTACTACCACCATTACATTAATACTACTCAAATCAAATTAAATCACATTTTAATGGTCACATACACGTTATTTGCAGACGTTATTGTGGGTGTAGAGAAATGCGTGTGCTTCCAGCTCCGACAGTGCAGTAACATCGGGCAGCAGGTAGCCTAGTGGTAACAACATTGGGCCAGTAACCAAAAGGTTGCGAGATCAAATCCCTGAGCTGACAAGGTAAAAAAAAAATGAAATTCTGCCCCTGAACAAGGCAGTTAACCCACTGGTCCTAGACTGTCATTGTAAATAAGAATTTGCCTAAATAAATAAAACATTCTAACAAGTAAAAACTTACAAATTAAACAATCCAATACACACAAATCTATGTAGGAATGAATTAAGACTATATATATATATATATATATGGACAAGTGATGTCAGAGTGATATGGATGAAGATACAGTAGAAAAAGCAGTATATACATATGGGATGAGTAATGCAAAATATGTAAACATTATTCAGATCAGTAGGGAGAAGGACAATTTTGCATTTTTTTTACTCTCTCGCTATCTCTCGCTCTCTCTTGCTCTCTCTCTCACGCTCTCTCTCTCGCGCTCTCGCGCTCTCTCTCTCGCGCTCTCGCGCTCTCTCTCTCGCGCTCTCGCGCTCTCTCGCGCTCTCTCGCGCTCTCGCTTGCTCGCGCTCTCTCGCGCGCTCTCCCTGTCTCGCTCTCTCGCTCTCGCTCTCTTGCTCTCTTTGTCCCTCTCTCTCTCTCTAGGAGGAGGAGGAAGGTGGAGGAGTGAAGGGGAGAGAGGGAGGGAGGTGGAGGAGTGAAGGGGAGAGGGAAGGAGAAAGAGAGGAGGGAGGTGGAGGAGTGTAGGGAAGAGAGGGAAGGAGGAGGAGAGGAGGATAGGATAGAGGTATAGGACAAGAAGAGAGAAAGAGGCATCCAGATGGGTAGATAGGCTCACATCACCACCATTATCCCAGAAACCCTAAACCAACTCCAATTTGCATACCACACCAACAGATCCACAGATGATGCATTCTATATTGCACTCCACACTGCCCTTTCCCACTTGAATAAAATGAACACCTATGTGAGAATGCTGTTCATTGATTACAACTCAGCATTCAACACCATAGTGACCTCAAAGCTCATCACTAAGCCAAGGACCCTGGGACTAAACATCTCCCTCTGCAACTGGATCCTGGACTTCCTGATGGGCTGCCCCCAAGTGGTAAGGGTAGGGAACAACACATCCACCACGCTGATCCTCATCCTCAACACGGGGGCCCCTCAGGGGTGCGTGCTCAGTCCTCTCCTGTACTCCCTGTTCACTCATGACTGCACGGCCAGGCACGACTCCAACACCAACATTAAGTTTGCACATAACACAACAATGGAAGGCCAGATCACCGACAAGACAGCCTATAGGGAGGAGGTCAGAGACCTTACGATGTGGTGCCAGGACAACAACCTCTCCCTCAATGTGATCAAGACTAAGGAGATGATTGTGGACTACAGGAAAAGGAGGACCGAGTACACCCCCATTCTCATCGGCGGGGCTGTAGTGGAGCAGGTTGAGAGCTTCAAGTTCCTCGTTGTCCACATCAACAACCAACTAGAATTGTCCAAACACACCAAGACAGTCGTGAAGAGGGTACGACAAAGCCTATTCCCCCTCAGGAGACTGAAAATATTTTAGATCCTCAAAAGGTTCTACAGCTGCACCATCGAGAGCATCCTGACTGGTTGCATCACTGCCTGGTACGGCAACTGCTCGGCCTCTGACCGCAAGGTACTACAGAGGGTAGTGAGTACGGCCCAGTGCATCACTGGGGCTCAGCTGCCTGCCATTCAGGACCTTTACACCAGGCGGTGTCAGAGGAAGGCCCTAAAAATTGTCAAAGACCCCAGCCACCCCAGTCATAGACTGTTCTCTCTACTACCGCATGGCAAGCAGAACCGGAGTGCCAAGTCTAGGACAAAAAGGCTCCTCAACAGTTTTTACCCCCAAGCCATAAGACTCCTGAACAGGTAATCAAATGGCTACCCGGACTATTTGTATTGTGTACCCCCCCCTCCAACCCCCCCAAACCTTCTTTTTATGCTGCTGCTACTCTCTGTTTATCATATATGCATAGTCACTTTAACTATACGTTCATGTACATACTACCTCAATTGGCCCGACCAACCAGTGCTCCCTCACATTGGCTAACCGGGCTATCTGCCCCACCACCCACCAACCCCTCTTTTACACTACTGCTACTCTCTGTTTGTCATATATGCACAGTCACTAAAACCATATCTACATGTACATACTACCTCAATCAGCCTGACTAACCGGTGTCTGGATGTAGCCTCACTACTTTATAGCCTCGCTACTTTATATAACCTGTCTTTTTACTGTTGTTTTATTTCTTTACTTACCTATTGTTCACCTAAAACCTTTTTTGCACTATTTGTTAGAGCCTGTAAGTAAGGAATACACCTGTTGTAGTCGGCGCACGTGACAAATAAACTTTGATTTGATGTGTCTGTCTGTCTGTCTGTCTAAATCATGCTTCTGCTCTGTCTGTCTGTCTGTCTGTCTAAATCATGATTCTGCTCTGTCTGTCTGTCTGTCTGTCTGTCTGTCTGTCTGTCTGTCTGTCTGTCTGTCAGGTTGTCTGTCTGTCTGTCTGTCTGTCTGTCTGTCTGTCTGTCTGCCTGTCTGCCTGCCTCCTGCCTGCCTGCCTGCCTGCCTGCCTGCCTGCCTGCCTCCCTGCCTGCCTGCCTGCCTGCCTGCCTGCCTGCCTGCCTCCCTGCCTCCCTGCCTGCCTGCCTCCCTGCCTGCCTCCCTCCCTGCCTGCCTGCCTGCCTGCCTGCCTGCCTGCCTCCCTGCCTCCCTGCCTGCCTGCCTCCCTGCCTGCCTCCCTCCCTGCCTGCCTGCCTGCCTGCCTGCCTGCCTGCCTGCCTGCCTGCCTGCCTCCCTGCCTGCCTGCCTGCCTGCCTGCCTGCCTGCCTGCTTGCCTCCCTGCCTCCCTCCCTGCCTGCCTCCCTGCCTGCCTGCCTGCCTGCCTGCCTCCCTGCCTGCCTCCCTGCCTGCCTGCCTCCCTGCCTGCCTGCCTGCCTGCCTGCCTGCCTGCCTGCCTGCCTGCCTGCCTCCCTGCCTGCCTCCCTCCCTCCCTGCCTGCCCAAATCCTGATTCTGCTCTGTTTGTTAGCCTGGCAAAGAAATCCACTGCTTGTATTAACTGCCTAAATGTTGCTGGACCCCATGGGGATCCTTAAAAAATACAAACACAAACCAATCAGATTTTAGTTTTTCAGAATATGAGACTAATCAACCAATTGCCCTCTTGACTTACATTGGTTGCTCGGTCCCCAATGGTGAATGTTGATAGACTGACTCACCCTCCATGGGCGTGTTGGTGTCGGGGCGGTTTGCGAAGACCACGTCTACGTATTCCAGCTGCAACCTCTGAAGGGAGCCCTTCAGACCTGGAGAGAGAGAGGAGGGGAGAGGAGGAGGGGAGAGGAGGGGAGAGGAGAGGAAGAGGGGAGAGGAGGAGGGGAAAGAAGGAGGGGAGAGAGACGAGAGAGAGACGAGGGGAGGGGAGAGGAGGGGAAAGGAGGTAGGGAGAGGAGGAGGGGAGAGAGATGAGTGGAGAGGAGGAGGGAAGGAGGGGAGAGGGGGGGAGAGGAGGAAGGGAGAGAAGGAGGGGAGAGGAGGAGGGGAGAGGGATGAGGAGAGGGGAGAGGAGGGGAGAGGAGGAGGGTAGAGGAGGAAGGGAGAAGAGGAGGGGAGAGGAGGAAGGGAGGGCAGGGGAGACAGAGGAGGGGAGAGGAGGAAGGGAGAGGAAGAGGGGGGAGGGGGAGGGGAGGAGGGGAGAGGAGGTGAGAGAGAGGAGGAGGGGAGAGGAGGCGAGAGAGAGGAGGAGGGGAGAGGAGGAAGGGAGAGGAGGGGAGAGGAGAGGAAGAGGGGAGAGGAGGTGAGAGAGAGGAGGAGGGGAGAGGAGGCGAGAGAGAGGAGGAGGGGAGAGGAGGAAGGGAGAGGAGGGGAGAGGAGAGGAGGAGGAGGGGAGGGAGGCGAGAGAGAGGAGGAGGGGAGAGGAGGAAGGGAGAGGAGGGGGAGAGGAAGGGAGAGGAGGAGGGGGGGGGGGGAGGGGGAGAGAGACGAGGGGGAGGGGAGAGAGACGAGGGGAGGGGAGAGAGGAGATGAGGAGGGGAGGGGAGAGAGAGGAGAGGAGGGGGGGAGGGGAGGGGAGAGAGAGGAGAGGAGGAGGGGAGGAGAGAGAGAGGAGAGGAGGAGGGGGGGAGAGAGAAGAGAGGAGGAGGAGAGAGAGAGAGAGAAGAGAGGAGGAGGGGAGAGGAGGAGGGGAGAGAGCGGAGATATTAATCAATACAGTTCATCGGGGTGAGACAGGGTTAGACGGGGTGAGGTAAGATGTGTGTGTGTGTGTGTGTGTGTGTGTGTGTGCTGTGTGTTCTTACCTTCAATAATGTGTTTCCTTGAAAGGCCCCTTTCAGTCTCTGCCCTGTGGGCACAGACAGGACAGAAGGTCAACACATTCAACTCTGTTTCTCTGCTCACTGCTGACACTCAACCTACACGGCCTTCCTGCTGTGACCTTCTCAGTGCTTGGCCACTCTGTGTGTTTCTGTGTGTTTCTGTGTGTGTGTGTGTTTTATGTACAGTAACTATCTGTGAGTTAGTGTTTAGAGTCTGCGTTCTGTCAACTCCTTTCCTTCTCCTGCTGAACGATGGATGAATACATAGTGATGAAGGATGGATGAATACATAGTGATGAAGGATGGATGAATACATAGTGATGAAGGACGAATGAATACATAGTGATGAAGGATGGATGAATACATAGTGATGAAGGATGGATGAATACATAGTGATGAAGGACGGATGAATACATAGTGATGAAGGATGGATGAATACATAGTGATGAAGGATGGATGAATACATAGTGATGAAGGATGGATGAATACATAGTGATGAAGGATGGATGAATACATAGTGATGAAGGATGGATGAATACATAGTGATGAAGGATGGATGAATACATAGTGATGAAGGACGGATGAATACATAGTGATGAAGGATGGATGAATACATAGTGATGAAGGATGGATGAATACATAGTGATGAAGGACGGATGAATACATAGTGATGAAGGACGAATGAATACATAGTGATGAAGGATGGATGAATACATAGTGATGAAGGATGGATGAATACATAGTGATGAAGGAATACATAGTGATGAAGGATGGATGAATACATAGTGATGAAGGATGGAGGAATACATAGTGATGAAGGATGGATGAATACATAGTGATGAAGGATGGATGAATACATAGTGATGAAGGATGGATGATTACATAGTGATGAAGGAATACATAGTGATGGAGGAATACATAGTGATGAAGGATGGAGGAATACATAGTGATGAAGGATGGATGAATACATAGTGATGAAGGATGGAAGAATACATAGTGATGAAGGATGGATGAATACATAGTGATGAAGGATGGAGGAATACATAGTGATGAAGGATGTAAGAATACATAGTGATGGAGGATGGATGAATACATAGTGATGGATAATGGATGAATACATAGTGATGAAGGATGGATGAATACATAGTGATGAAGGATGGATGAATACATAGTGATGGAGGATGGATGAATACATAGTGATGAAGGATGGATGAATACATAGTGATGAAGGATGGATGAATACATAGTGATGAAGGATGGATGAATATATAGTGATGAAGGATGGACGAATACATAGTGATGAAGGATGGATGACTGCCACTGCATGTACCATGTATCTATACTGCATGTATCTAAAACTTCTGCAAAGTGTGTGTGTGTGTGTGTGTGTGTGTGTGTGTGTATGTACACGTGGGTGTGTGGTATCAGACAATGTCCCCCAGTCAGCAGAACAGGAGCGTATGACAGGATGTTAACAGTGAAGAGGTGCAGAAGCAGAGAAAGAAAAGGCATGTAGGTGTTTGTGTAAAGAGCTGAGCTCTGCAGTATTTGAAACATAGTTAAGAGTTTTTGAACAGGCACTTACTTTCCTCCCCAGTACAGCTTGGTAGTGATGACCAGACTTGATCGTCTAGAGAGAGAGAGAGAGGAAGAGAGAGAGTGAGAGAGAGAGAGAGAGAGAGAGAGAGAGAGAGAGAAGGAGAGAGAGAAGAGAGAAAGAGAGAGAGGGAGAGAGGGAGAGAGAGAGAGAGAGAGAGAGAGAGAGAGAGAGAGAGAGAGAGGAAGAGAGAGAGAGAGAAAGTGAGAGAGAGAGGAAGAGAGAGAGGAATAGAGAGAGGAAGAGAGTGGAAGAGAGAGAGGAAGAGAGAGAAAGAGAGACAGAGAGAGGAAGAGAGAGAGAGAAAGAGAGAGAGGGAGAGAGGGAGAGAGAGAGAGAGAGAGAGAGAGAGAGGAAGAGAGAGAGAGAGAAAGTGAGAGAGAGAGGAAGAGAGAGAGGAATAGAGAGAGGAAGAGAGTGGAAGAGAGAGAGGAAGAGAGAGAAAGAGAGACAGAGAGAGGAAGAGAGAGAGAGAAAGAGAGAGAGAGAGAGAAAGAGAGAGAGAGGAATAGAGAGAGGAAGAGAGAGGAATAGAGAGAGAGAGAGAGAGAGAGGAAGGAAGGGCAAGAGGGGAGGGGGAGAGAGAGGGAGAAAGAGAGGAATAGAGAGAGGAAGAGAGTGGAAGAGAGAGAGGAAGAGAGAGAAAGAGAGACAGAGAGAGGAAGAGAGAGAGAGAAAGAGAGAGAGAGAGAGAAAGAGAGAGAGAGAATAGAGAGAGGAAGAGAGAGGAAGAGAGAGAGAGAGAGAGAGAGAGAGAGAGAGAGAGAGAGAGAGAGAGAGGAAGGAAGGGCGAGAGGGGAGGGGGAGAGAGAGGGAGAAAGAGAGAGATGAAGGAGGGAGAGAATCCTGCCCAATGTATGACCATATTAGAGAGACATATTTCTCTCAGATTACAGAGATCCACAAAGAATTAAAAAACAAATCCAATTTTGATAAACTCCCATATCTACTGGGTGAAATTCCACAGTGTGCCATCACAGCAGCAAGATTTGTGACCTGTTGCCACGAGAAAAGGGCAACCACCATTGTAAAAACAACCCATATTTATTCTTATTTATTTTATCTTGTGTCCATTTGTACATTGTTAAAACACTATATATATAATATGACATTTGTAATGTCTTTATTGTTTTGAAAGTTATCAATAGAGATGACAGTTATCAATAGAGATGACAATTATCAATAGAGAGATGACAGTTATCAATAGAGATGACAGTTATCAATAGAGATGACAATTATCAATAGAGATGACAGTTGTCAATAGAGAGATGAAAGTTATCAATAGAGATGACAGTTATCAATATAGAGATGACAGTTATCAATAGAGATGACAGTTATCAATAGAGATGACAGTTATCAATAGAGATGACAGTTGTCAATAGAGATGACAGTTATCAATAGAGATGACAGTTATCAATATAGAGATGACAGTTATCAATAGAGATGACCGTTATCAATAGAGAGATGACAATTATCAATAGAGATGACCGTTATCAATAGAGAGATGACAGTTATCAATAGAGATGACAGTTATCAATAGAGAGATGACAGTTATCAATAGAGATGATCGTTATCAATAGAGAGATGACAGTTATCAATAGAGATGACCGTTATCAATAGAGAGATGACAGTTATCAATATAGAGATGACAGTTATCAATAGAGATGACAGTTATCAATATAGATGACAGATAATAATAGAGAGATGACAGTTATCAATAGAGATCACCGTTATCAATAGAGAGATGACAGTTATCAATATAGAGATGCCAGTTATCAATAGAGAGATGACAGTTATCACTAGAGATGACCGTTATCAATAGAGAGGTGACAGTTATCAATATAGAGATGACAGTTATCAATAGAGATGACAGTTATCAATATAGATGACAGATAATAATAGAGAGATGACAGTTATCAATAGAGATCACCGTTATCAATAGAGAGATGACAGTTATCAATATAGAGATGCCAGTTATCAATAGAGAGATGACAGTTGTCAATAGAGAGATGAGAGTTATCAATATAGAGATGCCAGTTATCAAAAGAGAGATGACAGTTGTCAATAGAGAGATGACAGTTATCAATATAGAGATGACAGTTATCAATAGAGATGACAGTTATCAATATAGAGATGACAGTTATCAATATAGAGATGACAGTTATCAATAGAGAGGTGACAGTTGTCAATAGTGCGATGACAGTTATCAATAGAGATGACAGTTATCGATATAGAGATGACAGTTATCAATATAGAGATGACAGTTATCAATATAGAGATGACAGTTATCAATAGAGAGATGACAGTTATCAATAGTGAGATGACAGTTATCAATATAGAGATGTCAGGTATCAAAGTGATTCAGAAGGCTATTGTGTGTATCTAACTACATCATCTGACCCTCTCTCCCTCCCTTTCCCATCATTATGTCCATGTCGATTAGTGTAAATGAGTTGTGTGTCTATGAGTGAGACTCCTGCTCTCCTACATTCTGTACTGCGAGACAGGAATGAGTTGGTACCAGTCCCGTTACGAAATGACAAAGGGAGGGAACCAACTGCAATGACAGAACATTGTGACATAACAGCTAGGACACCTCAACAAGACAAGGAGATACAGAGAGACATATAACTATATGTATAACACACACACACACACACACACACACACACACACACACACACACACACACACACACACACACACACACACACACACACACACACACAAACAAAAAAGATAAATGCAACATGCAACAATTTCAAAGATTTTACTGAGTTACAGTTCATATAAGGAAATAAGTCAATTGAAATAAATTAATTAGGCCCTGACCTATGGATTTCACATGACTGGGAACACAGATAGGCATCTGTTGGTCACAAGTACCTTGAAAAAATGTAGTCAGTATCTGGTGTGACCACCAGTTGTCCCATGAGGAGCGACACTTCACCTTCGCGTAGAGTTGATCAGGCTGCTGATTGCGGCCTGTGGAATGGCTATGTGAAGTTGCTGGATATCGGCGGGAAACTGGAACACGCTGTCGTACACGTCGATCCAGAGCATCCCAAACATGCTCAATGGGTGACATGTCTGGTGAGTATGCAGGCCATGGAAGAACTGGGACATTTTCAGCTTCCAGGAATTGTGTACAGATCCTTGTGACATGGGGCCGTACATTATCATGCTGAGACATGAGGTGATGGCGGTGGATCAATGACATGACAATGGGCCTCAGGATCTCGTCTCAGTATCTCTCTGCATTCAAATTGACATCAACAAAATGCAATTGTGTTCGTTGTCCGTAGCTTATTCCTGCCCATACCACCCCACTGCCACTATGGGGCCACTCTGTTCACATCGTTGACATCAGCAAATCGCTCGCCCACACGACGCCATACAAGCTGTCTGCCATCTGTCCGGTACAGTTGAAACCGGGATTCATCCGTGAAGAGCACACTTCTCCAGCGTGCCACCGGCCAGTGAAGATGAGCACTTCCCTTCAGAAGTCGGTTACGACACCGATCTGCAGTCAGGTCAAGACCCCTGGTGAGGACGACGAGCACGCAGATGAGCTTCCCTGAGACGGTTTCTGACAGTTTGTGCAGAAATTCTTCAGTCGTGCAAACCCACAGTTTCATCAGCTGTCCGGGTGGCTGGTCTGAGATGATCCTACAGGGGAAGAAGACGGATATGGAGGTCCTGGGCTGGCGTGGTTACACGTGGTTTGCGATAGTGAGGCCGGTTCGCCATACTGCCAAATTCACTAAAATGACATTGGAGGGGGCTTATGGTAGAGAAATGAACATTCATCTCTATGGCACCAGTTCTGGTGGACATTCCTGCAGTTAACATGTCAATTTCACACTCTCTCACAACATGAGACATCTGTTGCATTGTGTTGTGTGACAGAACTGCACATTTTAGAGTGACCTTTTATTATCCCCAGCACAAGGTGCACCTCTGTAATGATCATGGTGTGTATTCAGCTTCTTGATATGCCACACCTGTCAGGTGGATGGATTATCGTGGCAAAGTAGAAATGCTCACTAACAGGGATTTAAACACATTTTTGCCCAACACTTTTTGAGAAAAAAGCTTATTGTGCGTATGGAACATTTCTGGTGCGTTTTATTTCATGTATGTATGAATATACAGTTGATTGTGTGTAGGCCTCTATCAAACTTGAATCTTCTCTGTGTACCAGACCGGGTTAAAACGCCATCTTGATTTTTCTGTATGTATTTATTTGTATTTTTTTTACTGCTATAATTATAGCTATGATGTAGAGATGTATTTTTTCACTCTTTATGCGGTGCGCCAGAACACCGGAAGAATTATCACTGAATTATCACTGAATTATCACTGAATTATCACTGTGAGTCATTTTAATATTTGTTTATGTTCCCATTAATCCCATAAGGGATGGATTGCCAAGTAGCAATTTGACACAAACATACAATTTAATGATAAAATGAATTTAATATATTCACTCTGTATAGACACAAAAAGGTACAGAGGCAAGCAAACACACACACGCACACAGGAAGGCACTTATATACAGATGGAACACGCATATTGGCACTTATATACAGATGGAACACGCATATAGGCACTTATATACAGATGGAACACGCATATAGGCACTTATATACAGATGGAACACGCATATAGGCACTTACATACAGATGGAACACGCATATAGGCACTTATATACAGATGGAACACGCATATAGGCACTTATATACAGATGGAACACGCATATAGACACTTAGAGGTTAATGGTCTAATGTTAAGTAAGGGTCAATGGTCTAATGTTATGTAGTGGTCAATGGTCTAATGTTAAGTAAGGGATAATGGTCTAATGTTATGTAGTGGTCAGTGGTCTAATGTTAAGTAGTGGTCAGTGGTCTGATGTTATGTAGTGGTCTGTGGTCTGATGTTAAGTAGGGGTTAATTGTCTAATGTTAAGTAAGGGTTAATGGTCTAATGTTAAGTAAGGGTTAATGGTCTAATGTTATGTAGTGGTCAGTGGTCTGATGTTAAGTAGTGGTCAGTGGTCTGATGTTATGTAGTGGTCAGTGGTCTGATGTTAAGTAAGGGTTAATGGTCTGATGTTAAGTAGGGGTCAATGGTCTAATGTTAAGTAGGGGTCAATGGTCTAATGTTATGTAGTGGTCAATGGTCTAATGTTAAGTAAGGGTTAATGGTCTGATGTTATGTAGTGGTCAGTGGTCTGATGTTAAGTAGTGGTCAGTGGTCTAATGTTAAGTAAGGGTTAATGGTCTAATGTTAAGTAGGGGTCAATGGTCTAATGTTATGTAGTGGTCAGTGGTCTGATGTTATGTAGTGGTCAATGGTCTAATGTTAAGTAAGGGTTAATGGTCTGATGTTAAGTAGGGGTCAATGGTCTAATGTTAAGTAGTGGTCAGTGGTCTGATGTTATGTAGTGGTCAATGGTCTAATGTTAAGTAAGGGTTAATGGTCTGATGTTAAGTAGGGGTCAATGGTCTAATGTTAAGTAGTGGTCAGTGGTCTGATGTTATGTAGTGGTCTGTGGTCTGATGTTAAGTAGTGGTCAGTGGTCTAATGTTAAGTAAGGGTTAATGGTCTAATGTTAAGTAGGGGTCAATGGTCTAATGTTATGTAGTGGTCAGTGGTCTGATGTTATGTAGTGGTCAATGGTCTAATGTTAAGTAAGGGTTAATGGTCTGATGTTAAGTAGGGGTCAATGGTCTAATGTTAAGTAGTGGTCTGTGGTCTGATGTTATGTAGTGGTCAATGGTCTAATGTTAAGTAAGGGTTAATGGTCTGATGTTAAGTAGGGGTCAATGGTCTAATGTTAAGTAGTGGTCTGTGGTCTGATGTTAAGTAGGGGTTAATGGTCTAATGTTAAGTAGGGGTCAATGGTCTAATGTTAAGTAGTGGTCTGTGGTCTGATGTTAAGTAGGGGTTAATGGTCTAATGTTAAGTAAGGGTTAATGGTCTGATGTTAAGTAGGGGTCAATGGTCTAATGTTAAGTAGTGGTCAGTGGTCTAATGTTAAGTAGTGGTCAGTGGTCTGATGTTATGTAGTGGTCTGTGGTCTGATGTTAAGTAGTGGTCAGTGGTCTAATGTTAAGTAAGGGTTAATGGTCTAATGTTAAGTAGGGGTCAATGGTCTAATGTTATGTAGTGGTCAGTGGTCTGATGTTATGTAGTGGTCAATGGTCTAATGTTAAGTAAGGGTTAATGGTCTGATGTTAAGTAGGGGTCAATGGTCTAATGTTAAGTAGTGGTCTGTGGTCTGATGTTAAGTAGGGGTTAATGGTCTAATGTTAAGTAGGGGTCAATGGTCTAATGTTAAGTAGTGGTCTGTGGTCTGATGTTAAGTAGGGGTTAATGGTCTAATGTTAAGTAAGGGTTAATGGTCTGATGTTAAGTAGGGGTCAATGGTCTAATGTTAAGTAAGGGTTAATGGTGTGAGGATCCCTTTTGATGTTCCTGGGGTCTAATTGGGGGGGAATGTTTATAGTGGGACGCTTTATAGTGGTATAAGATCAGTTACTCCCATTGGGAAACAGACTGCTTATGTAACAGATTTACTGAGAGGAACTGCAGGGGAAGGGAGGAAGTGTGTGAAGGGAGGAAGTGAGTGTGAATCTCTGTTGGAGTCCCTTCATCTTCTCCCCCCCTTCCTCTTGCCCTCCTGCTTCCCTCTAAACTTTAGTTCCTTGTGTAAGCAACTGTCAACTCCTTCACAGAAGGAGCATGTCAATCAATAATGAAAGTTTGAAGGAAAACCAAATCTTCAAAAGGAGAAAACCTCTCTCTCTTCCTGGCCCTACCATGGAACTCTCAGCGGCTTCCAGCCTTCTGGAAGCATCTGCCAGTCGACATGGTTACAGAGACAGGAAGTGCTTAAGTGAATCTGATTTTGAGGTGGAGTTTAGGAAAACAAAACTGCTGAGAGAGAGAGACACACACACACACACACACACACACACACACACACACACACACACACACACACACACACACACACACACACACACACACACACACACACACAGGGGCCTACCTCCAGGACTTCTTTTTGATGATATTACCCAATATGGCTTCAGCTCTAAAAAAGCAATGCAAGAAAGTGTCACAACTCCTCTCAGTGGTCAGTATCACATAGCTGACCATCACTTGCTATTACAGTGACTTTGATATAAAGACTTTTACTGCTATATCCTGACTCACTTTCCAGCAGCGTACACCTCCGCTGTGTCGAACAGATTGACCCCACTCTCATACGCTATGGTCATCAGCTGCTCGGCCACCTGGGAAAACACACAGAGGTCAGAGGTCAAAGATGTCACACACACACACACACACACACACACACACACACACACACACACACACACACACACACACACACACACACACACACACACACACACACACACACACACACACACACACACACGACATCACACTCAACACTTAAAATACACACGCATTCTCATCGTCATCGTCGCTATCATCATCAGATGAAGGAACCCCTGGTTAACAGCCAGGATTGAATCCATCTGTCTAACATCACAAGGCCTGTTTGGTTGGTAGAAACACGGTCTGGCTCTGCTCCTCCTCTCAGTTCCACTGTCTTCCTTCTCTCGTCCAGGATACTGTAGACAGTGTTTCCAGTCTGCTTCTATAGTTGTCCCTCTCTAGAGAGCTGAGCTGCTCGTCTCTCCAGTGTGTTTCTGCTGAGGCAGCAGACTTGACTGTGATTCACACAGACTGCAGATCATACATCATCAGGCTGAATTGTTCCCAGATTCAATTCTCTTTTATAGTGTGTTTATTGCAATGAGGCTGTAAGTGAATTTGCTATAATTTCCCACTGCAGTGGTGTGAGAGCAAATATGTGTGTGTCTCTTTGCGAGATTGGGAGTGTGTGTGTCTGTGTGTGAGACTGGGAGTGTGTGTGTCTGTGTGTGATGCAGAGTGTGTGTGTCTGTGTGTGAGACTGGGAGTGTGTGTGTCTGTGTGTGAGACTGGGAGTGTGTGTGTCTGTGTGTGAGACAGAGTGTGTGTGTCTGTGTGTGAGACAGAGTGCGTGTGTCTGTGTGTGAGACAGAGTGTGTCTGTGTGTGAGATAGAGTGTGTCTGTGTGTGAGACAGAGTGTGTCTGTGTGTGATACAGAGTGTGTCTGTGTGTGAGACAGAATGTGTGTGTCTGTGTGTGAGACTGGGAGTGTGTGTGTCTGTGTGTGAGACAGAGTGTGTCTGTGTGTGAGACAGAGTGTGTCTGTGTGTGATACAGAGTGTGTCTGTGTGTGAGACAGAATGTGTGTGTCTGTGTGTGAGACTGGGAGTGTGTGTGTCTGTGTGTGAGACTGGGAGTGTGTGTGTCTGTGTGTGAGACTGGGAGTGTGTGTGTCTGTGTGTGATACAGAGTGCGTGTGTCTGTGTGTGAGACAGAGTGTGTCTGTGTGTGAGACTGGGAGTGTGTGTGTCTGTGTGTGAGACTGGGAGTGTGTGTGTCTGTGTGTGAGACTGGGAGTGTGTGTGTCTGTGTGTGAGACAGAGTGTGTGTGTCTGTGTGTGAGACTGGGAGTGTGTGTGTCTGTGTGTGAGTAACCGTCTCCCTACTTGAGTTGTAGAGGACTTTGGAAGCGTTGCCACTAACAGAGTTCCCTAATCCAATCACCTCTACCCCGCTGAGGATCTGTCTGTCAACTCTCTTAACATTATCTCTGCGGCTAGAAGTTAGGCAAGGATCCAAACCCTGGTGTGTGTGTGTGTGTGTGTGTGTGTGTGTGTGTGTGTGTGTGTGTGTGTGTGTGTGTGTGTGTGTGTGTGTGTGTGTGTGTGTGTGTGTGTGTGTGTGTGTGTTCGTGAGAGCGGACGATCCAAAGCGTCGGATGAAAGTGGAGAGAGGGATTAAAAATAAATAAAACAAAGGAATGGAGCTGGAACACTGGCTGCTCAGAATGGAGCTGGAACACTGGCTGCTCAGAATGGAACTGGAACACTGGCTGTTCAGAATGGAACTGGAACACTGGCTGCTCAGAATGGAACTGGAACACTGGCTGCTCAGAATGGAGCTGGAATACTGGCTGTTCAGAATGGACCTGGAACACTGGCTGATCAGAATGGAGCTGGAACACTGGCTGCTCAGAATGGAGTTGGAACACTGGCTGCTCAGAATGGAACTGGAACACTGGCTGTTCAGAATGGAACTGGAACACTGGCTGTTCATAATGGAGCTGGAACACTGGCTGTTCAGAATGGAGCTGGAACACTGGCTGTTCAGAATGGAGCTGGAACACTGGCTGTTCAGAATGGAGCTGGAACACTGGCTGCTCAGAATGGAGTTGGAACACTGGCTGCTCAGAATGGAACTGGAACACTGGCTGCTCAGAATGGAACTGGAACACTGGCTGCTCAGAATGGAACTGGAACACTGGCTGCTCAGAATGGTACTGGAACACTGGCTGCTCAGAATGGAACTGGAACACTGGCTGCTCAGAATGGTACTGGAACACTGGCTGTTCAGAATGGAGCTGGAACACTGGCTGCTCAGAATGGAGCTGAAACACTGGCTGTTCAGAATGGAGCTGGAACACTGGCTGCTCAGAATGGAGTTGGAACACTGGCTGCTCAGAATGGAACTGGAACACTGGCTGCTCAGAATGGAACTGGAACACTGGCTGCTCAGAATGGAACTGGAACACTGGCTGCTCAGAATGGTACTGGAACACTGGCTGCTCAGAATGGAACTGGAACACTGGCTGCTCAGAATGGTACTGGAACACTGGCTGTTCAGAATGGAGCTGGAACACTGGCTGCTCAGAATGGAGCTGAAACACTGGCTGTTCAGAATGGAGCTGGAACACTGGCTGCTCAGAATGGAACTGGAACACTGGCTGCTCAGAATGGAACTGGAACACTGGCTGCTCAGAATGGAGCTGGAACACTGGCTGCTCAGAATGGAGCTGGAACACTGGCTGTTCAGAATGGAGCTGGAACACTGGCTGCTCAGAATGGAGTTGGAACACTGGCTGCTCAGAATGGAACTGGAACACTGGCTGTTCAGAATGGAACTGGAACACTGGCTGTTCATAATGGAGCTGGAACACTGGCTGTTCAGAATGGAGCTGGAACACTGGCTGTTCAGAATGGAGCTGGAACACTGGCTGTTCAGAATGGAGCTGGAACACTGGCTGCTCAGAATGGAGTTGGAACACTGGCTGCTCAGAATGGAACTGGAACACTGGCTGCTCAGAATGGAACTGGAACACTGGCTGCTCAGAATGGAACTGGAACACTGGCTGCTCAGAATGGTACTGGAACACTGGCTGCTCAGAATGGAACTGGAACACTGGCTGCTCAGAATGGTACTGGAACACTGGCTGCTCAGAATGGAGCTGAAACACTGGCTGTTCAGAATGGAGCTGGAACACTGGCTGCTCAGAATGGAGTTGGAACACTGGCTGCTCAGAATGGAACTGGAACACTGGCTGCTCAGAATGGAACTGGAACACTGGCTGCTCAGAATGGTACTGGAACACTGGCTGTTCAGAATGGTACTGGAACACTGGCTGTTCAGAATGGAGCTGGAACACTGGCTGCTCAGAATGGAGCTGAAACACTGGCTGCTCAGAATGGAACTGGAACACTGGCTGCTCAGAATGTAACTGGAACACTGGCTGCTCAGAATGGAACTGGAACACTGGCTGCTCAGAATGGTACTGGAACACTGGCTGTTCAGAATGGAGCTGGAACACTGGCTGCTCAGAATGGAGCTGAAACACTGGCTGTTCAGAATGGAGCTGGAACACTGGCTGCTCAGAATGGAGTTGGAACACTGGCTGCTCAGAATGGAACTGGAACACTGGCTGCTCAGAATGGAACTGGAACACTGGCTGCTCAGAATGGAACTGGAACACTGGCTGCTCAGAATGGTACTGGAACACTGGCTGCTCAGAATGGAACTGGAACACTGGCTGCTCAGAATGGTACTGGAACACTGGCTGTTCAGAATGGAGCTGGAACACTGGCTGCTCAGAATGGAGCTGAAACACTGGCTGTTCAGAATGGAGCTGGAACACTGGCTGCTCAGAATGGAACTGGAACACTGGCTGCTCAGAATGGAACTGGAACACTGGCTGCTCAGAATGGAGCTGGAACACTGGCTGCTCAGAATGGAGCTGGAACACTGGCTGTTCAGAATGGAGCTGGAACACTGGCTGCTCAGAATGGAGTTGGAACACTGGCTGCTCAGAATGGAACTGGAACACTGGCTGTTCAGAATGGAACTGGAACACTGGCTGTTCATAATGGAGCTGGAACACTGGCTGTTCAGAATGGAGCTGGAACACTGGCTGTTCAGAATGGAGCTGGAACACTGGCTGTTCAGAATGGAGCTGGAACACTGGCTGCTCAGAATGGAGTTGGAACACTGGCTGCTCAGAATGGAACTGGAACACTGGCTGCTCAGAATGGAACTGGAACACTGGCTGCTCAGAATGGAACTGGAACACTGGCTGCTCAGAATGGTACTGGAACACTGGCTGCTCAGAATGGAACTGGAACACTGGCTGCTCAGAATGGAGCTGAAACACTGGCTGTTCAGAATGGAGCTGGAACACTGGCTGCTCAGAATGGAACTGGAACACTGGCTGCTCAGAATGGAACTGGAACACTGGCTGCTCAGAATGGAGCTGGAACACTGGCTGCTCAGAATGGAGCTGGAACACTGGCTGTTCAGAATGGAGCTGGAACACTGGCTGCTCAGAATGGAGTTGGAACACTGGCTGCTCAGAATGGAACTGGAACACTGGCTGCTCAGAATGGAACTGGAACACTGGCTCCTCAGAATGGTACTGGAACACTGGCTGTTCAGAATGGTACTGGAACACTGGCTGTTCAGAATGGAGCTGGAACACTGGCTGCTCAGAATGGAGCTGAAACACTGGCTGCTCAGAATGGAACTGGAACACTGGCTGCTCAGAATGTAACTGGAACACTGGCTGCTCAGAATGGTACTGGAACACTGGCTGTTCAGAATGGTACTGGAACACTGGCTGTTCAGAATGGAGCTGGAACACTGGCTGCTCAGAATGGAGCTGAAACACTGGCTGTTCAGAATAGAGCTGGAACACTGGCTGCTCAGAATGGAGTTGGAACACTGGCTGCTCAGAATGGAACTGGAACATTGGCTGTTCAGAATGGAACTGGAACACTGGCTGCTCAGAATGGTACTGGAACACTGGCTGCTCAGAATGGAACTGGAACACTGGCTGTTCAGAATGGAGCTGGAACAGAATGGAGCTGGAACACTGGCTGCTCAGAATGGAGCTGGAACACTGGCTGCTCAGAATGGGGCTGGAACACTGGCTGCTCAGAATGACTTGGGACAAAAATGAGCTAATCTCAAAGTGGTTTTAATAGAGCAGGGACAATATAGAAATTAAACACTGATTGATGACTGACAGGGAGACAGAAAGATAAACAGAGGAATAGAGAGAGAGAGAGAGAGACTTAGAGAGAGAGAGAGAGAGGGAGAGAGAGGGGGGGAGAGAGAGAGAGAGAGAGAGAGAGAGAGAGAGAGGGACATAGAGAGAGAGACTTAGAGAGGGGTGAAGACTTGGGGAGAGATAATGTACTTTTTAAATGTTCCTAAAAGCCACCCAATGTGAAAACTCTCGTCTTCAGCACTAGGTCAATGGGCTTATCTATAAACGGAGATATGACCTTCTCTGGTATAACACAGCAGAGAGAGAGAGAGGGTTTCACTTTTGTTCATTATCTACTTCACTTGCTATGGCAATGTTAACATAGGTTTCCCATGCCAGTAAAGCACTTAAATTGAAATGAATTGTATTGATAGAAAAGAGGAGAGGAAGAGTGTGGTGGAAAGAGGAGTTTCAGAGAGAAGAAGAGGCTCATTGAATGAGAGGGAAAGGGAGAAGAAAGCAGAACAGAAACAAGGAGACGTAGGGAGAAAAGGAGAGAGAGAACGTCTGAGAGAAAAGGTCACATGGTTCCTCTGACACGATTTCATAATCACATTCACTCACTGCAATTTAAAAATCCAATTACTGCTAATCTCTACACTGTCACCACACGGACCTCCCTACCGTCTACTTACTGCAACCCCCAGAGCCAAACACCAGCCCAAATTCACAAGTCACCGTATAAACCCCCACCCACAATTGTCACCCTGTTACACAATAGGTGTTGTGTGTGTTCATATTGTCCCACTGTCACAACCCACCATGAAAAAATACTTGACTATGGTGTAAATGGTATACTATTCACTGTAGTGTTTTTGTGTTATTATCTTTGGCATAGAAGTGGAGTCTTTCCCCTTGAGGAAACCTACTGGTGTAAATGGTATACTATTCACTGTAGTGTTTTTGTGTTATTATCTTTGGCATAGATGTGGAGTCTTTCCCCTTGAGGAAACCTACTGGTGTAAATGGTATACTATTCACTGTAGTGTGTTTGTGTTATTATCTTTGGCATAGATGTGGAGTCTTTCCCCTTGAGGAAACCTACTGGTGTAAATGGTATACTATTCACTGTAGTGTGTTTGTGTTATTATCTTTGGTATAGAAGTGGAGTCTTTCCCCTTGAGGAAACCTACTGGTGTAAATGGTATACTATTCACTGTAGTGTGTTTGTGTTATTATCTTTGGCATAGATGTGGAGTCTTTCCCCTTGAGGAAACCTACTGGTGTAAATGGTATACTATTCACTGTAGTGTGTTTGTGTTATTATCTTTGGCATAGAAGTGGAGTCTTTCCCCTTGAGGAAACCTACTGGTGTAAATGGTATACTATTCACTGTAGTGTTTTTGTGTTATTATCTTTGGCATAGAAGTGGAGTCTTTCCCCTTGAGGAAACCTACTGGAGACATACTAAAAGAGCACTGTAGGGAGGTACAGTGGCTTGTGAAAGTATTCACCCTCTTGGCATTTTTCCTATTTTGTTGCCTTACAACCTGGAATTAAAATAGATTTTTTGGGGAGGTTTGTATCATTTGATTTACACAACAAAGTCTACCACTTTGAAGATGCAAAATATTTTTTCTTGTGAAGCAAACAAGAAACAAGACATGAAAAACAGAAAACTTGAACGTGCATAACTACTCCCCCCCCAAAGTCAATACTTTGTAGAGCCACCTTTTGCAGCAATTACAGCTGCAAGTCTCTTGGGGTATGTCTCTATTAGTTTGGCACATCTAGTCACTGGGATTTTTGTCCATTCTTCAAGGTAATACTGCTCCAGCTCCTTCAAGTTGGATGGGTTCTGCTGGTGTACAGCAATCTTTAAGTCATACCACAGATTCTCAATTGGATTGAGGTCTGGGCCATTCCAAGACATTTAAATGTTTCCCCTTAAACCATTCGAGTGTTGCTCTAGCAGTATGCTTGGGGTCATTGTCCTGCTGGAAGGTGAACCTCCGTCCCAGTCTCAAATATCTGGAAGACTGAAACAGGTTTCCCTCAATAATTTCCCTGTATTTAGCACCATCCATCATTCCTTCAATTCTGACCAGTTTCCCAGTCCCTGCCCATGAAAAACATGATGGTGTTCTCGGGGTGATGAGAGGTATTGGGTTTGCGCCAGACATAATGTTTTCATTGATGGCCAAAAAGATACATTTTTGTCTCATCTGACCAGAGTATCTATTTCCATATGTTTGGGGAGTCTCCCCTTTGGCGAACACCAAACATGTTTCCTTATGTTTTTCTGCCATGCTTCCATAAAGCCCAGCTCTGTGGAGTGTACAGCTTAAAGTGGTCCTATGGACAGATATTCCAATCTCCAATGTGGAGCTTTGCAGCATCTTCAGGGTTATCTTTGGTCTCTTTGTTGCCTCTCTGATTAATGCCCTCCTTGCCTGTTCTGTGAGTTTTGTTGGGCGGCCATCTCTTGGCAGGTTTGTTGTGGTGCCATATTCTTTCTATTCTTTAATAATGGATTTAAGTTTTGGATATTTTTTTATAACCCAACCCTGATCTGTACTTCTCCACAACTTTGTCCCTGACCTGTTTGCAGAGCTCCTTGGTCTTCATAGTGTCGCTTGCTTGGTGGTGCCCCTTGCTTAGTGGTGTTGCAGACTCTGGGGCCTTTCAGAACAGGTGTATATATAGTGGCGTGACAGATCATGTGACAGGTGGACTTTATTTAACTAATTATGTGACTTCTGAAGGTAATTTGTAGCACCAGATATTATTTAGGGGCTTCATAGCAAAGGGGATGAATAAATATACACACACTAGTTTTCTGTTTACATTTTTTTTTTTGAAAGAAAGTTATTTTTTTAATTTCACTTCACCACTTCAATGGACTAGAGAGCAGAGGGACTGGACCAGAGAGGACCTGGACCAGAGAGCAGAGGGACTGGACCAGAGGACCTGGATCAGAGACCAGAGGGACTGGACCAGAAAGCAGAGGGACTGGACCAGACAGCAAAGGGACTGGACCAGAGAGCAGAGGGACTGGACCAGAGAACAAAGGGACTGGACGAGAAAGCAGAGGGACTGGACCAGAGAGCAAAGGGACTGGAACAGAAAGCAGAGGGACTGTACTGTAGGCAGGCCAGCTGTGTGTGTTGTGGGTGGGATGTCAGACAGACAGGGACCCTGTAGCCCCAACCATAGGGGACACTGTGGGGGTGCAGTAGATAGGTGCTGGGGGAGAATATGGGAGCAGGGATAAGGGCTGTAGCAGTCATGACATTTTGTCAGGTGGTTTTTGTCATGCAAAAGACTGCTTGTCTCACGGTAATTGACCATGAATTAACATAAACAGAGAGCAGGGGGACTAGACCAGAGAGCAGAGGGACTGGACTAGAGGGACTGGACCAGAGAGCAGAGGGACTGGACCAGAGAGCAGAGGGACTGGACTAGAGGGACTGGACCAGAGAGCCGAGGGACTGGACCAGAGAGCAGAGGGACTGGACCAGAGAGCAGAGGGACTGGACCAGAGAGCAGAGGGACTGGACTAGAGGGACTGGACCAGAGAGCCGAGGGACTGGACCAGAGAGCAGAGGGACTGGACCAGAGAGCAGAGGGACTGGACCAGAGAGCAGAGGGACTGGACTAGAGGGACTGGACCAGAGAGCCGAGGGACTGGACCAGAGAGCAGAGGGACTGGACCAGAGAGCAGAGGGACTGGACCAGAGAGCAGAGGGACTAGACCAGAGAGCAGAGGGACTGGACTAGAGGGACTGGACCAGAGAGCAGAGGGACTGGACCAGAGAGCAGAGGGACTGGACCAGAGAGCAGAGGGACTGGACCAGAGAGCAGAGGGACTGGACCAGAGAGCAGAGGGACTGGACCAGAGAGCAGAGGGACTGGACCAGAGAGCAGAGGGACTGGACCAGAGAGCAGAGGGACTGGACCAGAGAGCAGAGGGACTGGACCAGAGAGCAGAGGGACTGGACCAGAGAGCAGAGGGACTGGACCAGAGAGCAGAGGGACTGGACCAGAGAGCAGAGGGACTGGACCAGAGAGCAGAGGGACTGGACCAGAGAGCAGAGGGACTGGACCAGAGAGCAGAGGGACTGGACCAGAGAGCAGAGGGACTGGACCAGAGAGCAGAGGGACTGGACCAGAGAGCAGAGGGACTGGACCAGAGAGCAGAGGGACTGGACCAGAGAGCAGAGGGACTGGACCAGAGAGCAGAGGGACTGGACCAGAGAGCAGAGGGACTGGACCAGAGAGCAGAGGGACTGGACCAGAGAGCAGAGGGACTGGACCAGAGAGCAGAGGGACTGGACCAGAGAGCAGAGGGACTGGACCAGAGAGCAGAGGGACTGGACCAGAGAGCAGAGGGACTGGACCAGAGAGCAGAGGGACTGGACCAGAGAGCAGAGGGACTGGACCAGAGAGCAGAGGGACTGGACCAGAGAGCAGAGGGACTGGACCAGAGAGCAGAGGGACTGGACCAGAGAGCAGAGGGACTGGACCAGAGAGCAGAGGGACTGGACCAGAGAGCAGAGGGACTGGACCAGAGAGCAGAGGGACTGGACCAGAGAGCAGAGGGACTGGACCAGAGAGCAGAGGGACTGGACCAGAGAGCAGAGGGACTGGACCAGAGAGCAGAGGGACTGGACCAGAGAGCAGAGGGACTGGACCAGAGAGCAGAGGGACTGGACCAGAGAGCAGAGGGACTGGACCAGAGAGCAGAGGGACTGGACCAGAGAGCAGAGGGACTGGACCAGAGAGCAGAGGGACTGGACCAGAGAGCAGAGGGACTGGACCAGAGAGCAGAGGGACTGGACCAGAGAGCAGAGGGACTGGACCAGAGAGCAGAGGGACTGGACCAGAGAGCAGAGGGACTGGACCAGAGAGCAGAGGGACTGGACCAGAGAGCAGAGGGACTGGACCAGAGAGCAGAGGGACTGGACCAGAGAGCAGAGGGACTGGACCAGAGAGCAGAGGGACTGGACCAGAGAGCAGAGGGACTGGACCAGAGAGCAGAGGGACTGGACCAGAGAGCAGAGGGACTGGACCAGAGAGCAGAGGGACTGGACCAGAGAGCAGAGGGACTGGACCAGAGAGCAGAGGGACTGGACCAGAGAGCAGAGGGACTGGACCAGAGAGCAGAGGGACTGGACCAGAGAGCAGAGGGACTGGACCAGAGAGCCCCAGGCCTTCACACATACAAGCTGCCGATGTGCATCTTTGGAACATCTACATTTAAAAAAGTATAATGAATCAATTTAATATGCACCATCACAATAAGTCCATTATTGATTTTAGTCAGGTCCAAAGAAACAGTATCATGTGAAGAGACAGTATTTCAGAAGAACAGAACATTTAAGAACATCTACTGTAAAGCCCATGTTATCTGGCTGTGCTCCATGCCAAAGTCTGTCGTCTTCTTCATTCAGCTGACAAGATATGTTAATAAGTCCTGTGCCATTATTTTATATTATATGATTTTATAGTAAGAATAATATAATTGAATTTAGCTGAATAAAATAGAATACATTTTTTTTTTCCCATTACGGAGCGACTGCGTCGAGCGTAAAAGTGGTCATTTGAAACAGGTCCTATATACTGTATGCCAGATTTAGATTCATTTGGCAACTTTAGTTGTGAATGATACAAACCTTGGAATGTGTTAGAAATACAAACACGCTGAATATGGGCTGCGCGGTGGGGAAAAACAGCTGTTCCCTGCCTCAGGCTGCACACGCTGTTCTCTCATCAAGTGATCATCATTTTCACCCATCAAACTATTCTCAATTGAATCTCGTCTTTACTAATATTAAATAATTTGTTTTGATTTAGAATGGCCCGTTATCAAATAAGCAGGAACAGGCACAGGGACAGGAACAGGGACAGGGACAGGAACAGGAACAGGAACAGGGACAGGGACAGGGACAGGAACAGGGACAGGGACAGGAACAGGGACAGGAACAGGAACAGGGACAGGGACAGGGAGAGGGCCAGAGACAGGGACAGGGACAGGGACAGGGACAGGGACAGGAACAGAGACAGGGACAGGGACAGGGACAGGCACAGGGACAGGAACAGGGACAGGGACAGGAACAGGAACAGGGACAGGAACAGGAACAGGGACAGGGACAGGGAGAGGGCCAGAGACAGGGACAGGGACAGGGACAGGGACAGGGACAGGGACAGGAACAGAGACAGGGACAGGGACAGGGACAGGCACAGGAACAGGGACAGGAACAGGGACAGGGACAGGAACAGGAACAGGAACAGGGACAGGGACAGGGACAGGGACAGGGACAGGGACAGGGACAGGGACAGGGAGAGGGACAGGGACAGGGACAGGGACAGGGACAGGAACAGGGACAGGGACAGGCACAGGGACAGGAACAGGAACAGGAACAGGGACAGGCACAGGCACAGGGACAGGGACAGGGACAGGGACAGGGACAGGAACAGGGACAGGGACAGGGACAGGGACAGGGACAGGGACAGGGACAGGGACAGGGACAGGGACAGGGACAGGAACAGGAACAGGGACAAGCACAGGGACAGGAACAGGGACAGGGACAGGGACAGGGACAGGGACAGGGACAGGGACAGGGACAGGGACAGGGACAGGGAGAGGGCCAGGGACAGGGACAGGAACAGGGACAGGGACAGGGACAGGGACAGGGACAGGGACAGGGACAGGGACAGGAACAGGAACAGGGACAGGGACAGGGACAGGGACAGGGACAGGAACAGGAACAGGAACAGGGACAGGCACAGGCACAGGGACAGGGACAGGGACAGGGACAGGGACAGGGACAGGAACAGGGACAGGGACAGGGACAGGGACAGGGACAGGGACAGGGATAGGAACAGGGACAAGCACAGGGACAGGAACAGGGACAGGGACAGGGACAGGGACAGGGACAGGGACAGGGAGAGGGCCAGGGACAGGGACAGGAACAGGGACAGGGACAGGGACAGGAACAGGGACAGGCACAGGGACAGGAACAGGGACAGGGACAGGGACAGGGACAGGGACAGGGACAGGGACAGGGACAGGGACAGGGACAGGGACAGGGACAGGGACAGGGACAGGGACAGGGACAGGAACAGGGACAGGCACAGGGACAGGAACAGGGACAGGGACAGGGACAGGAACAGGGACAGGGACAGGGACAGGGACAGGGACAGGGACAGGGATAGGAACAGGGACAGGGACAGGGACAGGGACAGGGATAGGAACAGGGATAGGAACAGGGAGAGGGCCAGGGACAGGAACAGGGACAGGGAGAGGGCCAGGGACAGGGACAGGAACAGGGACAGGGACAGGAACAGGGACAGGGACAGGGACAGGGACGGGGGAAAAAGACATGTCATCTGCAACAGGAACAGGAACAGGGACAGAGAGGGGGGCCAGAGGAGAGGGGGGCCAGGAGAGAGGGGAACCAGGGGAGAGGGGAGGAGAGCCAGGAGAGAGGGGGCCAGGGGAGAGGGGGCCAGGGGAGAGGGGGGCCAGGAGAGAGGGGAGCCAGGGGAGAGGGGAGCCAGGGGAGAGGGGGCCAGGAGAGAGGGGAGCCAGGGGAGAGGGGGGCCAGGAGAGAGGGGAGCCAGGGGAGAGGGGGGCAGGATGACTTAAATGTAAATGTAAATGAGAGAGGGGGGCCAGGGTGACGGCAATGAGGACACAGATTATTTTGCCTAAAAGCAAGCCTGTCTCTGTGTGTGTGTGTGTGTGTGTGTGTGTGTGTGTGTGTGTGTGTGTGTGTGTGTGTGTGTGTGTGTGTGTGTGTGTGTGTGTGTGTGTGTGTGTGTGTGTGTGTGTGTGTGTGTGTGTGTGTGTGTGTGTGTGTGTGTGTGTGTGTGTGTGTGTGTGTGTGTGTGTGTGTGTGTGTTTGCGAGTTTGTGTGACAGTGGGTCCATGTAACAATACCACACAGGTGGGCATTATTATAAATATTGTCCCGATCAAGAGACCCCAGCAGAGGGCGCTGTGGTGGAAACATCAACATCAAATTAAGACAAAAAAAACACACACAATACATTATGATGTCATTACCTAAATATATGGCCTATTTAGAGCCTACTACTACTACTACAAAAAAATGAAAAATACCATTCCCCATTGAGGCCTGCTGGGGCAAGTCATTTATCCCTGCCTCCTTCCCTACGTGGCACCTACACCAATAACATGCCCACATAACGTAAGGCTCTTAGTTCATGATCATGGCTGTTGAAATGTCCTGCAACAGGTCATGTCTCATCATGGTTGTGAATAGAGCCCTTATGCTCCCATACCGTTGTCTTAGGTTCACGTTTATTCTTACCCAAATTATACAAGTTACAGGAACACTTGAGGAGATAGAAAAACATGTAACGCAAAAATGTGTTGTATAACTCAAAACTTTCTCCTCTCACCGGAATGAGGATTGATAAGAGAGTTCTGTCTGATCATGGCATCACAGCGGACACAGTTGTGACAAAGGTTTTATTACCATCAGGAATAAAATAATAATGTTTTTTCCCCGTAGGTACATGTGCCGTGAGAAAACAGTCCCGTAAAAGTGTCTTATAGCGAAACCTTGGGTGTCTATTAACCACATGTTTGATCGAACTTGAAATAGGACTGTAGGTGAGGAGAGGGATTCTTTGACGGGATTGCAACAATGCATTGTCCTCAGTTTGCCGATAAGTTTGCCGACTCCGATAAGGCAATTGTCCAATAATTGTTGGTCATTACCCTCTTGCTTTGAATCATTCACATAAACCGTTGGCATCAGTACATCAAATGATAAATCAGTGTCGCAAATACGCCTAATGCAAAGCGATTGGCTGTTTTAAATGAGGGTGTATGATACCTGCTGAAAGGTATTTATATCCATTTTCTTTTTCTATACACACCTACCACACATTACACTGCTGTCGTGTATGGGAGTCCCATAGGTCGGAGGCACAATTGGCCCATGTTTGTCCGGGTTTGGCCGTTGTAGGCCGTCAATGTAAATAAGAATTTGTTCTTAACTGACTTGCCTACTTTAAATAAAGGTTAAATAAAAAAAATTATAAAAATAAATTTAAAAAATGTACACTAACTGAACCAAAGAGATTTTACCCAGAGTACACTCTGATTCATAGCTAACTTTGTGTCTGCTAAAGTGTCAAGTCGTTGTAGAGCAGTAAATACCAGAGGCAAAGACTGTACACATTTCCTATCGCCATAAAACCAAGAAGAAAAACATTAGGAAACGATGGTCTTACCTCATCTGTAATCTGACTGCCAAACGTTACCCATGTACCTGAAACAGAGACAGAGATGGCAATTAGAAGGTGTAGCATCACATAATTGTGAAACTTTGGTGCTTCCATGTGCTGTACTATACATACAGGTACTTCACTTGGTCAGGAGCTCACCCAAACTGAGTACCAGAAACCTCACATTTTCTTCTGCTTGAGTTCGGCACCTCCTATAGAATATTAGATTGAGGTGTTCCTTGTACCTAAATATAAACAGTACCTGCAGCCAAACTGAGTACCAGAAACCTCACATTTTCCTTTGCTTGAGTTCGGCACCTCCTATAGAAAATTAGATTGAGGTGTTCCTTGTACCTAAATAAAAACAGTACTGGCAGCCAAAGTGAGTTCCGGTACTTGTTTCAGTCCACGTCAAGCACTGCATATGCCAGTGCCAGAATGTCAGTCATTGTGCTAACAGTTACTAAACATGTGTAACGGCTGAGACTGGGATGTCGGTAGGAGTAATTCCTACAGGCCTATTCCATGAGACAACAGGGATGTCGGTAGGAGTAATTCCTACAGGCCTAATCCATGAGACAACAGGGATGTCGGTAGGAGTAATTCCTACAGGCCTAATCCATGAGACAACAGGGATGTCGGTAGGAGTAATTCCTACAGGCCTATTCCATGAGACAACAGGGATGTCGGTAGGAGTAATTCCTACAGGCCTAATCCATGAGACAACAGTGATGTCGGTAGGAGTAATTCCTACAGGCCTAATCCATGAGACAACAGTGATGTCGGTAGGAGTAATTCCTACAGGCCTAATCCATGAGACAACAGGGATGTCGGTAGGAGTAATTCCTACAGGCCTATTCCATGAGACAACAGGGATGTCGGTAGGAGTAATTCCTACAGGCCAAATCCATGAGACAACAGTGATGTCGGTAGGAGTAATACCTACAGGCCTAATCCATGAGACAACAGTGATGTCGGTAGGAGTAATTCCTACAGGCCTAATCCATGAGACATCAGCGATGTCGGTAGGAGTAATTCCTACAGGCCTAATCCATGAGACAACAGTGATGTCGGTAGGAGTAATTCCTACAGGCCTAATCCATGAGACAACAGGGATGTCGGTAGGAGTAATTTCCTACAGGCCTATTCCATGAGACAACAGGGATGTCGGTAGGAGTAATTCCTACAGGCCTAATCCATGAGACAACAGTGATGTCGGTAGGAGTAATTCCTACAGGCCTAATCCATGAGACAACAGTGATGTCGGTAGGAGTAATTTCCTACAGGCCTATTCCATGAGACAACAGGGATGTCGGTAGGAGTAATTCCTACAGGCCTAATCCATGAGACAACAGGGATGTCGGTAGGAGTAATTCCTACAGGCCTATTCCATGAGACAACAGGGATGTCGGTAGGAGTAATTCCTACAGGCCAAATCCATGAGACAACAGTGATGTCGGTAGGAGTAATACCTACAGGCCTAATCCATGAGACAACAGTGATGTCGGTAGGAGTAATTCCTACAGGCCTAATCCATGAGACATCAGCGATGTCGGTAGGAGTAATTCCTACAGGCCTAATCCATGAGACAACAGTGATGTCGGTAGGAGTAATTCCTACAGGCCTAATCCATGAGACAACAGGGATGTCGGTAGGAGTAATTCCTACAGGCCTATTCCATGAGACAACAGGGATGTCGGTAGGAGTAATACCTACAGGCCTAATCCATGAGACATCAGCGATGTCGGTAGGAGTAATTCCTACAGGCCTAATCCATGAGACAACAGTGATGTCGGTAGGAGTAATTCCTACAGGCCTAATCCATGAGACAACAGGGATGTCGGTAGGAGTAATACCTACAGGCCTAATCCATGAGACAACAGCGATGTCGGTAGGAGTAATTCCTACAGGCCTAATCCATGAGACAACAGTGATGTCGGTAGGAGTAATTCCTGCAGGCCTAATCCATGAGACAACAGTGATGTCGGTAGGAGTAATCCCTACAGGCCTAATCCATGAGACAACAGCGATGTCGGTAGGAGTAATTCCTACAGGCCTAATCCATGAGACAACAGTGATGTCGGTAGGAGTAATTCCTACAGGCCTAATCCATGAGACAACAGTGATGAGCACCAGCAGACAGCAGACAGCAGACATCAGTTGCCGAAACTTGAGTATAACGAGACAAATTTGTCCTGTCAGGAGAACAGCATATGTACAGAGCAGTGGCGGCTCCTCAGAGAAGGAAGGGGAGGACCATCCTCCTCAGTGAATTATTTTTTTTTTTATATAGTGAAACATAAAAAAAGTTAGCATTTAAAAAAAAACTATACACAATATATTCACGTCACCAAATAATTGATTATTAAAACAAAATGTTTTGCAGTTAATGTCCACAGTAGCCTCAACAGCACTCTGTAGTGTAGCACCATGGTGTAGCATTCGGAGGACAGCTAGCTTCCGTCCTCCTCTGGGTACATTAACTTCAATACAAAACCTAGGAGGCTCATGGTTCTCACCTCCTTCCAAAGACTTACACAGTATTAATGATAACTTCTGGAGGACGTCCTTCAACCTATCAGAGCTCTTGCAGCATGAACTAACATGTTGTCCACCCAATCAAAGGATCAGAGAATGAATCTAGTACTGAAAGCGTAAACTACAGCCAGTGGATAAAATGTAGTCGGTATTTGACTCAAAGAGAGAGAAAGACAATCATTAATGAAGTAGAAGCAAGAAAGAGATATCATTGTATTTTCTTCCCTTTCACGTTCACTTAGCTGGTGAATGCAGATCGCTAGTTTAGGCTACTTAAACACCCGGCTCAAACAGAGAGGGATGCTATGTTAGCGAGCTGGTTATGGCTATCCAACACTAGAACTCTTGCAAGTCAAGGTAAACTTTTGGTTTTATTAGTACAGTACAGGGGGATCTGCTAAACTGCATGCTGACTTTATACTGTACTGCATCATTGTAGCGGGTTTAGTAATGCATTAGTTCTAGTAGCTATGTTGACTATGACGTTAGCTAATATGGTGACAACGATGTAGGCTGTGTGTAGCGGTCAGCGGTTATGACATGAAGATTTTGCAGGAACGTTTTTTTTAGCCTGGTCAATGACAGCTGATTCGTTGTGCACTGA
>NC_088220.1:83756641-83824141 GCF_036934945.1 Oncorhynchus masou masou | reverse complement strand
TACCGAGAGCACAGAGGTTCATGAACCAAGGACTGGAGTGTACTGTACCGAGAGCACAGATGGTCATGAACCAAGGACTGTAGTTTACTGTACCGAGAGCACAGAGGTTCATGAACCAAGGACTGTAGTGTACTGTACCGAGAGCACAGAGGTTCATGAACCAAGGACTGGAGTGTACTGTACCGAGAGCACAGATGGCCATGAACCAAGGACTGTAGTGTACTGTACCGAGAGCACAGATGGTCATGAACCAAGGACTGTAGTGTACTGTACCGAGAGCACAGAGGTTCATGAACCAAGGACTGTAGTGTACTGTCCCGAGAGCACAGATGGTCATGAACCAAGGACTGTAGTGTACTGTACCGAGAGCACAGAGGTTCATGAACCAAGGACTGTAGTGTACTGTACCGAGAGCACAGATGGTCATGAACCAAGGACTGTAGTGTACTGTACTGAGAGCACAGATGGTCATGAACCAAGGACTGTAGTGTACTGTACCGAGAGCACAGATTGCCATGAACCAAGAACTGTAGTGTACTGGACTGAGAGCACAGATGGTCATGAACCAAGGACTGTAGTGTACTGGACTGAGATCACAGATGGTCATGAACCAAGGACTGTAGTGTACTGTACCGAGAGCACAGACGGTTATGAACCAAGCACCATCTTATTTAATCACCTTATATAATTTACTAATTCAAGGGTTTTTCTTTATTTTTTACTATTTTCTACATTGTAGAATAATAGTTATGACATCAACATTATGAAATATGGAATCATGTAGTAACCAAAAAAGTGTTAAACAAATCAAAATATATCCACCCTTTGCCTTGATGACAGCTTTGCACACTCTTGACATTCCCTTAACCAGCTTCACCTGGAATGGTTCCACATATACTGAACACTTGTTGGCTGCCTTTTCTTAACTCTGTGGTCCAACTCATCCCATCTCAATTGGTTTGAGGTCGTGTGATTGTGGAGGCCGGGTCATCTGATGCAGCACTCCATCATTCTCCTTCTTGGTCAAATAGCCCTTACACAGCCCGGAGCTGTATTTGGGGTCATTGTCCTGTTGAAAAACAGAGCGGATGGAGTATCTCTGCAGAATAACTAATCATCTTCTTTACCAGCTTTGAGGATAATACCGTCACGGCCTGCTAACAAGGACTGAGGCTCCTCCTCTCCTTCTCCGAGACCGACCTCTTGCTTCCGGACAGGCTCAACACATTCGTGCTTTGAGGATAACACAGTACCACCGACACGGCCCGCTAACATGGACTGTTGGCTCTCCTACGCGGCCGACGTGAGGAAAACTTTTAAAAGCGTTAACCCTCGCAAGGCTGCCGGCCCAGACGGCATTCCTCGCCGCATCCTCAGCGCACACGCAGACCAGCTGGCTGGAGTGTTTACGGACATATTCAATCACTCCCTATCCCAGTCTGTTGTCCACACATGCTTCAAAATGGCTGCCATTGTTCCTGTACCAAGAAGGCAAGGATAACTGAACTAAATCAGGAAGTGCTTTGAGAGACGAGTCAAGGACCATATCACCTCCACCTTACCAGCCACCGTAGACCCACTTCAGCTTGCGTACCGCCCCAACAGGTCCACAGACGATGCAATCGCCATCCCACTGCACACTGCCCTATCCCATCTGGACAAGAGAATTACCTATGTAAGAATTCTGTTAATTGACTACAGCTCAACATTCAACACCATTGTACCCTCCAAACTCCTCACCAAGCTGGAGGCCCTCGGTCTCAACCCTGCCCTGTGCAACTGGGTCATGGGCTATCTGATGGGCGCTGGTTAAGGTAGGAAACAACATCTCCACTTCGCTGATCCTCAACACTGGGGCCCCACAAGTGTGCGTGCTCAGCCCCCTCCTGTACTCCCTGTTCACCCACGACTGTGTGGCCATACACACCTCCAACTCAATCATCAAGTTTGCAGCCGACACTACAGTGCTAGGTTTGATTACCAACAATGACGAGACAGTCTACAGGGAGGAGGTGAGGTCACTCGGAGTATGGTGTCAGGAAAACAATCTCTCACTCAACGTCAACAAAACAAAGAAGATGGTCATGGACTTCAGGAAACAGCAGAGGGAGAACCCCCTATCTACATCGATGGGACAGCAGTGGAGAAGGTGGAATGTTTTAAGTTCCTCGGCGTACACATCACAGACAAACTGAAATGGTCCACCCACACAGACAGTGTGGTGAAGCAGGCACCTCCTCAGGAGGCTGAAGAAATGTGGCTTGTCACCCAAAACCCTAACAAAATTTACAGATGCACAATCGAGAGCGTCCTGTCGGGCTGTATCATAGCCTGGTACGGCAACTGCACTGCCCTCAACCACAAGGATCTCCAGATGGTGGTGCAGTCTGCACAATGTAATACAATCACCGGGGGCAAACTACCTGCCCTCCATGACACCTACAGCAACGGAAGACCAAAAATATAATCAAGGACAACAACCACCCGGGCCTCTGCCTGTTCACCCCGCTACCATCCAGACGGTGAGGTCTGTACAGGTGCATCAAAGCTGGGACCGAGAGAATGAAAAACAGCTTCTATCTCAAGGCCATCAGACTGCTAAACAGCCACCTATAACTCAGAGAGGCTGCTGCCAACTTAAAACCCAAATCACTGGTGTCGTGGCAGAATCAGAATTCTTCAGGTTACATTTATAAATAAGATGTTTTATTCATTTTATAGCTTATGTGGGCAAAGCTACGTGGGCCCAGAGAGGAGAGAGGTCTGGTTAGTCTTATATGTGAATGTGTCATGTGTAAACGTATCTTTTAAACCATGTGAAGGGATGATTGTTGGGGAACAAATTATCTCTTGGCTCCACAATGTCTGTGTGCCAGTCACTGTCTCTCTGTGATCTTGTCCAGGAAGGGGTGTATTTGATATATGCCATTGGGTGAGGTAATGGTGTTGGTCCTGAGTGGTACCAAGAGTGAGATAAGAGCATAGTTTAGGAGACCAAAGCTGAACGATAATTTATAACCAATGCTGTCTGGCTATGTGTGTCTTTCCTATAAAGGATCTCAGTTGCAATGTGGAAGGGACTCTCAGAGAATTCATTGATAGACACTGAATTGATCTGAGAGTCACAGGGTTGTGATGGAGCTCATATAATTAAAGATGGTCTTTATGATAACTCTGACTTGTGTGGTGGTCTGCTATCATGATTTGGTAAATACAGGAAATGTCCACTACACTGGTCATTTTAATAAATGGACCACTTAGTCCCTTTAAATAAAGTCACTTTAATAACACATATTACATTACTCATATCACATCTATACACTGTATTTTATACCATCTATTGCACCTTGCCTGTGCCGCTCGGCCATCGCTATATTTATATGTACATATTCTCATTCACCCCTTTAGATTTGTGTGTATTAGGTAGTTGTTGGAGAATTGTTAGATTACTTGTTAGATATTACTGCACTGTTCGACCTAGAAGCACAAGCATTTCGCTACACTCTCATTTAACATCTGCTAACCATGTGTATGTGACCAATAAAATTTGATTTGATTTTGAGTTGATTATTATACAACATTATAATACAGCATAACAGCAATAACATTATTATACAGCATTATAATGCAGATTAATTAACAGCAATAAAAGTTAAGTAAAAATGAACAATAAAGTAATGCAGTTATTAGTATTTATTTAATGTTAAAAGCTGATTTCCCAGAGAAGTGAAAAACAAAAAACCCATTTAAGCTAATATGGAGTACAATCGAGCAAGCTCCTGGAAAACACACAAATAGTCAACATGTACCCATGAACTATTTACCTGAAAATGTACCTTAAAGTTTACTGAAGGCTTAGTACTACAATACCTGTAAACAATGGTGAGTTATCACAAAATATAAAATGTACACTACCATTCAAAAGTTTGGGGTCACTTTGGAATGTCCTTGCTTTTGAAAACTCTGCCTAGAAGGCCAGCATCCCGGAGTCGCCTTTTCACTGTTGATGTTGAGACTGCTGTTTTGAGGGTACAATTTCATGAAGCTGCCAGTTGAGGACATGTGAGGCGTCTGTTTCTCAAACTAGACACTCTAATGTATGTGTCCTCTTGCTCAGTTGTGCAATCATCTTTCTATTCTGGTTAGAGCCAGTTTGGGCTGTTCTGTGAAGGGAGTTGTATACAGAGTTGTATGAGATCTTCAATTTCTTGGCAATTTCTATCATGGAATAACCTTCAATTCTCAGAACAAGAATAGACTGACGAGTTTCAGAAGAAAGGACTTTGTTTCTGGCCATTTTGAGCCTGTACTCAAAACCCACAAATGCTGATGCTCCAGATACTCAACTAGTCTAAAGGCCAGTTTTATTGCTTCATTCATCAGGACAACATTATTCAGCTGTGCTAACATAATTGCAAAATGGTTTTCTAATGATAAATGAGTCTTTTAAAATTATAAACTTTGATTAGCTAACACAACGTGCCATTGGAACTCAGAAGGGATGGATGCTGATAATTGGCCTCTGTACGCCTATGTAGATATTCCATAAAGAATCATCAGTTTCCAGCTACAATAGTAATTTACAACATTAACAATGTCTACACTGTATTTCTGATCAATTTGTTGTTATTTTAAAAGTGACCCCAAACTTTTGAACTGTAGTCTACATTCATCAGATATAGTTAACTTTGTAAATACAATTCAGAGTTGGCCACAATGGCTCTTGACAAGCTACATGTTTATGCATCCTTTTTTTATTCAAGCCCAGTTTCTACCAGACCTGATTCTACTATTCATGATCTCCATGAATGGCTGAGTAGTAGAATCAAGTCTGGTAGCACTGGGGTTGAACAGGAAAGCCTACACCAGCCTGTGGATCGTCAAGAGCCATTTTGATAGCTCCTGATACAAACACTGCAACAAATGACAAACTGCTGAGACAAACTGTGTGTGTGTGTGTGTGTGTGTGTGTGTGTGTGTGTGTGTGTGTGTGTGTGTGTGTGTGTGTGTGTGTGTGTGTGTGTGTGTGTGTGTGTGTGTGTGTGTGTGTGTGTGTGTGTGTGTGTGTGTGTGTGTGTGTGTGTTGCTAGGGGGCTGTCAAAACTATAAACAAAATAACTGTTGCAATGTATTCTCTGGGAGGCAAAACCACAGTAGTCAGTAACACAGGCTGTACCTCTAACCATTACACTACCAACTCTGTTCTTAAAACATTGATGTCAACAGACCATTTAAATCGACAGTCTTGAAGTGTTCGTTCAAAAACTATTTTGTTTGTATATTTCTCTTGCTTGGTTGTAGCAAAGCTAACGGCAATGTTTTTCCTGTCTGAAATATAGCTACCTCGTCTTACCTTAGTTTGGTCTGTATCGTGCAAATGAACGTGAGCAGCGTGGCAGTTTCCCAAAGTTTGGTGGTTTTAAACTTAAAGTACTAGCTATATTTTGTGCAATTAAAAAAATAAAAATATTGCGGTGAAATGAACAGGCCATACACATTAGCTAACGTTGCATTTTTATGTTGGCTAACGTTATCTAGCTAGTTAACGTTAACTAGATATCATAGCAGCCAAGAATGTCCGCTATCTTATTTGTGCATGTTTGTGCTCGATTACACGCAAGTCTCTAGATCAGCAGTTTACACATGATGACTTCAACCTTCTATGAAAAACATTACTTGGTAAAATATAGTTAGGTAGCCTATTTGTTGATTAGATAGTTATTCAACATTAGCTCTCATCTGACTGGTATAACGTTCCGTTAGTTAAGTAGTCAGGTAGCTAACTATCAAGCTAATTAAAAAAAAAGCTCATTTATTGGCGAGCTACCTTTATTTGCCTATTCTTTAGCTACATAGCTTTCTGATGACTGGTGTTAGCTAGCTACAGAGGCTAGCTGCTGCAATTTGTACAAGCAAGCTAATGTTAGCTAGATAACATTAGCTAGTTAGCTACAGAGCTAATCAAAATATCTGCATGCATTTATTGATTAACCTCCGCTTAAAAACCACCATATAGCTAGCAAATACAGTAGTCTAGGTTCGTTCCATTCACTTCTCATGACTGGCAGCACGGTGCAAACAGATGTGTTGTTGCTGAGCAACTGGTGGTGTTACAACTCCTAGATTCGGCAGAAAAGATGTTAGCATTGCCAGAAATGTTACAAAAAGGTATCATTGGTTCTTAAAGGACAAAAAATGAGCATGTGAGAGCAATACATTATACATCTAATTAAAACTATGTGTGAGATTGATTGTAAAGACTATGACTGTGTGTGAGTTTGATAGTAAAGAGTATGACTGTGTGTGAGATTGATAGTAAAGACTATGATGACTGTGTGTGAGATTGATAGTAAAGACTATGACTGTGTGTGAGATTGATAGTAAAGACTATGACTGTGTGTGAGATTGATAGTAAAGAATATGACTGTGTGTGAGATTGATAGTAAAGAGTATGACTGTGTGTGAGATTGATAGTAAAGACTATGACTGTGTGTGAGTTTGATAGTAAAGAGTATGACTGTGTGTGAGATTGATAGTAAAGACTATGACTGTGTGTGAGATTGATAGTAAAGACTATGACTGTGTGTGAGATTGATAGTAAAGAATATGACTGTGTGTGAGATTGATAGTAAAGAATATGACTGTGTGTGAGATTGATAGTAAAGAATATGACTGTGTGTGAGATTGATAGTAAAGAGTATGACTGTGTGTGAGTTTGATAGTAAAGAGTATGACTGTGTGTGAGATTGATAGTAAAGAGTATGACTGTGTGTGAGATTGATTGTAAAGACTATGACTGTGTGTGAGATTGATAGTAAAGACTATGACTGTGTGTGAGTTTGATAGTAAAGACTATGACTGTGTGTGAGATTGATAGTAAAGACTATGACTGTGTGTGAGATTGATAGTAAAGACTATGACTGTGTGTGAGATTGATAGTAAAGACTACGACTGTGTGTGAGTTTGATAGTAAAGACTATGACTGTGTGTGAGTTTGATAGTAAAGACTATGACTGTGTGTGAGATTGATAGTAAAGACTATGACTGTGTGTGAGTTTGATAGTAAAGACTATGACTGTGTGTGAGATTGATTGTAAAGAGTATGACTGTGTGTGAGTTTGATAGTAAAGACTATGACTGTGTGTGAGATTGATTGTAAAGACTATGACTGTGTGTGAGATTGATAGTAAAGAGTATGACTGTGTGTGAGATTGATTGTAAAGACTATGACTGTGTGTGAGATTGATAGTAAAGACTATGACTGTGTGTGAGTTTGATAGTAAAGACTATGACTGTGTGTGAGATTGATAGTAAAGACTATGACTGTGTGTGAGTTTGATAGTAAAGACTATGACTGTGTGTGAGATTGATAGTAAAGACTATGACTGTGTGTGAGATTGATAGTAAAGACTATGACTGTGTGTGAGATTGATAGTAAAGAATATGACTGTGTGTGAGTTTGATAGTAAAGAGTATGACTGTGTGTGAGTTTGATAGTAAAGACTATGACTGTGTGTGAGATTGATAGTAAAGACTATGACTGTGTGTGAGATTGATAGTAAAGACTATGACTATGTGTGAGATTGATAGTAAAGACTATGACTGTGTGTGAGATTGATTGTAAAGACTATGACTGTGTGTGAGATTGATAGTAAAGACTATGACTGTGTGTGAGATTGATAGTAAAGACTATGACTGTGTGTAAGTTTGATAGTAAAGACTATGACTGTGTGTGAGATTGATAGTAAAGACTATGACTGTGTGTAAGTTTGATAGTAAAGAGTATGACTGTGTGTAAGTTTGATAGTAAGGTGTATGACTGTGTGTGAGTTTGATTGTAAAGAGTATGACTGTGTGTGAGTTTGATAGTAAGGTGTATGACTGTGTGTGAGTTTGATTGTAAAGACTATGACTGTGTGTGAGTTTGATAGTAAAGACTATGACTGTGTGTGAGATTGATAGTAAAGACTATGACTGTGTGTGAGTTTGATAGTAAAGACTATGACTGTGTGTGAGATTGATAGTAAAGACTATGACTGTGTGTGAGATTGATAGTAAAGACTATGACTGTGTGTGAGATTGATAGTAAAGAATATGACTGTGTGTGAGTTTGATAGTAAAGACTATGACTGTGTGTGAGATTGATAGTAAATTGTTCCAGACTGTGGTTAAAACCTCGCTGTTGTATAATTGTCACTCTGCGTGACCTGACCTGTTATCAGGGTGATGAGGCAACCTGTTCACACACACACACACACACACACACACACACACACACACACACACACACACACACACACACACACACACACACACACACACACACACACACACAGAGACACACACACACACACACACACACACACACACACACACACACACACACACACACACACACACACACACACACACGCACACACACACACACACACACACAGCCACGCAAACCCAGCCCAGGGCACAGGGGCATAATGGCACAGTGGGAAGTGTGTGTCAGTGTGCGTGTGGCACAGTCGGAGCCTGCCAGGTGGAATGAGACTGACCTTATCTTTGCAACGACAGACCATCTGATCAGTCTGACTCAGACACCCATCCCCTCCTTACTCCCACTCTAAGTAACCCTCTCCTGTCAGACCAGCCACCCCTGATAAACTCTACCTCCATCTCTCCCTTAATCTCTCTCTCTCTCCCTTCATCCCTCTCTCTCTCTCCCTTCATCTCTCCCTCTCTCTCTCTCTCTCTCTCTCTCGCTACTTGACCAACTTGATTTAATCTCTCCCGCCGCTCTCATCCTTTCTCTGAGACCCCCAGCTAAAAAAACAACATATTCAAACCCTACACATTCAATTGCTACATATCTTGAAATGCACACACATATACTCACACCCTCCCTCCCTATCCAATTTACAGTGGCAAATAAAGCTATTAATGGCTGAGACAAAAGCTCTCCATCTGCTGAGAGAGGAAAGCCCATTGACCCCTGGGGGAGCTCAGAGGTTGAGTGTCTGTTAGTGAGTGTGCAGTTCTGTGTGTTTATTTCTGTCTGAGTGTGTGATTCTGTGTATGTGTTTATAACCCCTCAAAGCAAGTGGGTGAGAGAGAGAGAGAGAGAGAGAGAGAGAGAGAGAGAGAGAGAGAGAGAGAGAGAGAGAGAGAGAGAGAGCTAGTGGGAGTAAGCAGAGAGAAAGAGAAAGAGAGAAGATGTGAAGGGCGACTGGAGGCAGGTATCGTATGTTTAAATGAAAAAGAGAAGCCATTGCAACATGGTGTATCTGTGGTTTGAGTGGGAGTTTGTGTTTTATAACTGTGTGTGTGGGAGGTTGTGATTCATACACACACATGCACATGTGCACACACACACACACACACACACACACACACACACACACACACACACACACACACACACACACACACACACAACGCTGGAATGTTCTGCCCTCACTTCTGCATCGCTTGCTCTTCCACCTCTTCCACCTCTTCGATGGGCCAACAAGGTGTAATGATGAAGTTCCACTTGGACACTGATTCTCCCCGTTGTGGCTAAAAGTATAATTTGTGGAAGGTAAACTGATCCTAGATTTGTGAGGTGAGTTTGTGAGAGCTAGTTGAGTGATGGATTGTAAAAGGTGAGTGTTGAGGGTTCTTACCCAGTCCCAAGCACGACACTCTAAGTCCGGACTTTCCCAGGTTCCTGAGAAGAGACACATACAGCTGTTACTTGATGTTGTTGGAATCAACTCAGACCAAGATAGTAGGACAGCTGGGTGTGTGTGTGTGTGTGTGTGTGTGTGTGTGTGTGTGTGTGTGTGTGTGTGTGTGTGTGTGTGTGTGTGTGTAGTAAAGTAATTGCACTCACCAACCCCCAGTGACCACACAAACCCTCAGGGTACACACAAACCCCCAGTGACCACACTAACCCCCACTGACCTCACTAACCCCCACTGACCTCACTAACCCCTACAGACCACACTAACCCCTACTGACCTCATGAACCCCAGTGACCTCACTAACCCCCACTGACCTCACTAACCCCTACTGACCACACTAACCCTCAGTGACCTCGCTAACCCCCACTGACCTCACTAACCCCCACTGACCTCACTAACCCCTACTGACCACACTAACCCCTACTGACCTCACGAACCCCAGTGACCACACTAACCCCTACTGACCACACTAACCCCTACTGACCTCACAAACCCCAGTGACTAGACTAACCCCTACTGACCTCACAAACCCCTACTGACCACACTAACCCCTACTGACCACACTAACCCCCAGTGACCTCACTAACCCCCACTGACCTCACTAACCCCTACTGACCACACTAACCCCTACTGACCTCACAAACCCCAGTGACCACACTAACCCCTACTGACCACACTAACCCCTACTGACCTCACGAACCCCAGTGACCACACTAACCCCCACTGACCGCACTAACCCCCACTGACCTCACTAACCCCTACAGACCACACTAACCCCTACTGACCTCATGAACCCCAGTGACCACACTAACCCCTACTGACCACACTAACCCCTACTGACCTCACGAACCCCAGTGACTACACTAACCCCAGTGACCACACTAACCTCAACTGACCTCACTAACCTCCAGTGACCTCACTAACACCCAGTGACCTCACTAACCCCTGGACGACTGTCTGTCTGTCTGAAGTGATGTCCTTGCCTCAGTTTGTGTGTCTCTCCTCTGGTTTTGTGTCATCTTGTGTAATGGCCAGCCAGATGACGCTGAGTGTTCCTGACGTTCTGTGACATTGCCCATCAGACAGATGAAATAACATCTCACCGTTTTAAACCCACCCCAACCAAACACAGACCTGTGACCAATAACAGAGCAGTAGAACCCTGCCATGACCAATCACTGACCGGTGGAGTCAATCAGGTCTCAGTTCTGGTCTCAGATCTGTCATGGCAAATTCCTGACAAGCCGTGTCCACTGGGTTGACAGGTGAATGACACATGACGAAATAGAAAAGAACAAGTATGCCCAGACACACATTGCAGTCATGGCCAAAAGTTTTGACACAAATATACATTTTCACAAAGTTTGGGTATTTTTGTCAGATATTTAGATATTTTTGTCAGATGTTACTATAGAATGCTGAAGTATAATTATAAGCATTTCATAAAGGTCAAAGGCTTTTATTGACAATTACATGAAGTTGATGCAAAGAGTCAATATTTGCAGTGCTGACCCTTCTTTTTGAAGACCTCTGCAATCCGCCCTGGCATGGTGTCAATTAACTTCTGGGCCACATCCTGACTGATGGCAGCCCATTCTTGCATAATCAATGTTTGGAGTTTGTCAGAATTTGTGGGTTTTTGTTTGTCCACTGCCTCTTGATGATTGACCACAAGTTCTCAATGGGATTAAGGTCTGGGGAGTTTCCTGGCCATGGACCAACAATATCAATGTTTTGTTCCCCGAGCCACTTAGTTATCACTTTTGCCTTATGGCAAGGTGCTCCATCATGCTGGAAAAGGCATTGTTTGTCACCAAACTGTTCCTGGATGGTTGGGAGAAGTTGCTCTCGGAGGATGTGTTGGTACCATTCTTTATTCATGGCTGTGTTCGGAGGCAAAATTGTGAGTGAGCCCACTCCCTTGGCTGAGAAGCAACCCCATACATAAATGGTCTCAGGATGCTTTACTGTTGGCATGACACAGGACTGATGGTAGCGCTCACCTTGTCTTCTACGGACAAGCTTTTTTCCAGATGCCCCAAACAATCGGAAAGGGGATTCATCAGAGAAAAAGACTTCACCCCAGTCCTCAGCAGTCCAATCCCTGTACCTTTTGCAGAATATCAGTCTGTCCCTGATGTTCTTCCTGGAGAGAAGTGGCTTCTTTGCTGCCCTTCTTGACACAAGGCCATCCTCCAAAAGCCATCGCCTCACTGTGCGTAGAGATGCGCTCACACCTGCCTGCTGCCATTCCTGAGCAGGCTCTGTACTGGTGGTGCCCCGATCCCGCAGCTGAATCAACTTTAGGAGATGGTCCTGGCGCTTGCTGGACTTTCTTGGGTGCCCTGAAGCCTTCTTCACAACAATTGAACCGCTCTCCTTGAAGTTTTTGATGATCCGATAAATGGTTGATTTAGGTGCAATTTTACTGGCAGCAATATCCTTGCCTGTGAAGCCCTCTATACGCAAAGCAATGATGACGGCGTGTGATTCCTTGCAGGTAACCATGATTGACAGAGGAAGAACAATGATTCCAAGCACCACCCTCCTTTTGAAGCTTCCATTCTGTTATTTGAACTCAATCAGCATGACAGAATGATCTCCAGCCTTGTCCTCATCAACACTCACACGTGTGATAATGAGAGAATCACTGACATGATGTCAGCTGGTCCTTTTGTGGCAGGGCTGAAATGCAGTGGATTTTTTGGGGGATTCAGTTCATTTGCATGGCAAAGAGGGACTTTGCGATTCATCTGATCATTCTTTATAACATTCTAGAGTATATGCACATTTGCCATCATACAGACTGAGGCAGCAGACTTTTTTGAAAATTAATATTTGCGTCATTCTCAAAACTTTAGGCCTTTATGACTGTACAACTCATTATTTAGTAGTTCAGTTTGAACTGCACACTGCATTACAATGTCTTCAGGACATAGAGATGTTTGACCTGCTTTTCCAATGACACTGTAACACTGGGCCTTACAACCTGAAAGTATTATTTAATTCAATGTTTGTTTCATTCAGCACTGAATTGCCTCAGAAAAACAACTCCAACCTCTATGTCTCCACCATATACAGTTCAAAAAGTTAAAGATGTGCTAAGATAATTTAGCATGATTGGAGTGAACAGAGTGTCATTACGGCCATGGTCAAAAAGTGGTCAATGCTCAATAGAACTCTGACACTGCTCCGTGGGCAGGACGGCGCTAACTTCGAACGTCAACTGACAAGCTAGCTATTGGCTGCAGGTTCATGTGTGACCACATTGGCTTTTTGTAAATGAAATCTGTGCGATACAAAACAAAATTGAGCCTATATACAATATATATAAACTCAGCAAGAAAAGAAATGTCCCTTTTTCAGGACCCTGTCTTTCAAAGACAATTCATAAAAATACAAATAACTTCACAGATCTCCATTGTAAAGGGTTTAAACACTGTTTCCCATGCTTGTTCAATGAACCATAAACAATGAATGAACATGTACCTGTGGAACGATCATTAAGACACTAACAGCTTACAGATGGTGGGCAATTAAGGTCACAGTTATGAAAACGTAGGACATTAAAGAGGCCTTTCTACTGACTCTGAAAAACACCAAAAGAAAGATCCCCAGAGTCCCTCTTCATCTGTGTGAATGTGCCTTAAGCATGCTGCAAGGGGACTGCAGATGTGACCAGGGCAATAAATTGGAATGTCCGTACTGTGAGACGCCTAAGACAACGCTACAGGGAGACAGGACGGACAGCTGATCGTCTTCGCAGTGGCAGACCACGTGTAACAACACCTGCACAGGACCGGTACATCCGAACATCACACCTGCGGGACAGGTACAGGATGGCAACAACTGCCTGAGTTACACAAGGAATGCACAATCCCTCTATCAGTGCTCAGACTGTTAGCAATAGGCCGAGAGAGGCTGGACTGAGGGCTTGTAGGCCTGTTGTAAGACAGGTCCTCACCAGACATCACCGGCAGCAACGTCGCCTATGGGCACAAACCCACCGTCGCTGGACCAGATAGGACTGGCAAAAAGTGGTCTTCACTGATGAATCGCGGTTTTGTCTCACCAGGGGTGATGGTCAGATCTGTGTTTATCGTCAAAGGAATGAGCGTTACACCGAGGCCTGTACTCTGGAGCAGGAGCGGTTTGGAGGTGGAGAGTCTCAACGCTGTGTGTTACAGGGAAGACATCCTCCTCCCTCATGTGGTACCCTTCCTGCAGGCTCATCCTGACATGACCCTCCAGCATGACAATGACACCAGCCATACTGCTCGTTCGTTACGTGATTTCCTGCAAGACAGGAATGTAAGTGTTCTGCCATGGCCAGCCATGAGCCCGGATCTCAATCCCATTGAGCAGGTCTGGGACCTGTTGGATCAGAGGGTGAGGACCAGGGCCATTCCACACATAAATGTCCAGGAACTTGCAGGTGCCTTGGTGGAAGAGTGGGGTAACATATCACAGCAAGAACTGGCAAATCTGGTGCATTCCATGAGGAGGATATCACTCCAGTACTTTTGCAGCTGGTGGCCACACCAGATACTGACTGTTACTTTTGATTTTGACCCTTCCTTTGTTCAGAGACATATTATTCAACTTCTGTTAGTCACATGTCTGTGGAACTTGTTCAGTTGATGTCTAAGTAGTTGAATCTTGTTATGCTCATTCAAATACTTACACATGTTAAGTTTGCTGAAAATAAACACAGTTGACAGTGAGAGGATGTTTCTTTTTTTGCTGAGTTCATATATTCATTGACAAAGCTAACAGACTGAATTCGTTTCAGGAAACTAGGGTCATGTCTCGCGTCCCTACTTCACAGGAGCCAACTTAAACTTCGTTTTTTTTTTTAATCAAAATGCATTTTTTGGCAGAAATGCCTTCTGGAACATGAGAACTTTCATATGCCTTAAAACCTCTTGAAGCTAGGGGGCACTATTTTTATGTTTGGAAAAATTACGTTCCCAAAGTAAACGGCCTATGTCTCAGGACCAGATGCTAGAATATGCATATAATTGACAGATTAGGATAGAAAACACTGTAAAGTTTCCAAAACTGTCAAAATATTGTCTGTGAGTATAACAGAACTGATATTCCAGGCGAAACCCTGAGGAAAATCCCATCAGGAAGTGCCTCTTATTTTGAAACCTCTCTGTTCCTTTGCATGCCTGTCCTCCATTTAAAGGGATATCAACCAGATTCCTTTTTTCTGGCTTCCCTATGGTGTCAACAGTCTTTAGACATAGTATCAGGCTTTTATTTTTTTTAAATGAGCGTGAAAGATCACATTGCGTAAGTGGATAGGTGTGAGTTTTTGCGCTACAGAGTAAAGCCGCTATTGTTCCTCCCGCTGGTATTGAAAAAACGTACACACTCGGTTGATATATTATCAAATATATACTTTAAAAACTACCTGAGGAATGATTATAAAAAACGTTTGACATGTTTCTGTGGACATTATGAAGACTATTTTGGAATTTCCGTCTGCGTTGTCGTGACCACTCTTTCCTGTGGATTTCTGAACATAACGCGACAAACAAATGTCGGTATTTTGAGTATAAAAATAATCTTTATGGAACAAAATGAACATTTGTTGTGTAACTGGGAGTCTCGTGAGTGAAAACATCCGAAGATCATCGAAGGTAAATGGTTAATTTGATTGCTTTTCTGATTTTCGTGACCAAGCTACCTGATGCTAAGTGTACTTAATGCTATGCTAGGCTATCGATAAACTTACACAAACACTTGGATTGCTTTCGCTGTAAAGCATAATTTCAAAATCTGAGACAGGATGATTAACAAAAGACAAAGCTGTGTTTTGCAATATTGCACTTGTGATTTCATGAATTTGAATATTTTTTAGTAATATTATTTGACTGTTGTGCGATTTGCCTTGCTAATTATAGCTTAAAGTTAGCTAGCTAACATTGAACCTGGTTGGTTAGCTAACTGCAGATTTATGCAGGGAAGTAACATCATGAGTTGTGATTATGGTGAATTGATTAGCTAGCTAACTTTTTCAATATAATACTTATGTTGTCACTTCGACAACTGTCGATATGCATGCTTGTCTGAGTGTAATTGATGAATTTGCGAACACTCAACACCCTTTGAATATGGCTGGTGTCAGTAAATGTTGGCAAAAAAGCGTAATTAAATTGTTTCCAGCAGCACAGTTGCAGTCACCAACGCTATGGATAACATAAAAACATTCTAACCAGCTCAGCTAGGGCGAGTAAAATGGTCAGAGTGAGCTGTTCTGTCATTTGTGTCTGGAAGTAGCTAGCCAACGTTAGCCAGTTAGCTTGGGTGCTTGATCTGAGCATGTTGGAACAGGTGTTTTTCTGGATCAAACGCGCCAAATAAATGGACATTTTGGATATATACGGACAGAATTAATCGAACAAAAGGACCATTTGTGATGTTTATGGGACATATCGGAGTGCCAACAGAAGAAGCTCGTCAAAGGTAAGGCATGATTTATATTTTTATTTCGGCGTTTTGTGTCGCGCCTGCAGGGTTGAACTATGCTTCTCCCTCTTTGTTTACGGAGGTGCTATCCTCATATAATAGCATCGTTTGCTTTCGCCGAAAAGCCTATTTGAAATCTGGCATGTTGGCTGGATTCACAACACATGTAGCTTTAATTTGGTATCTTACGTGTGATTTTATGAAAGTTTGATTTTTAAAGTAATTTATTTGAATTTGGCGCTCTGCATTTTCTCTGGCTTTTGGCCAAGTGGGCCAAGTGGGCCAAGTGGGCCAAGTGGGCCAAATATCCCTGAAGTATTTATTGAAGACTCGTCTCTTCATAGGTCCTATGATTGAGTGTAGTCTGGTCCAGGAGTGGGAAGGTGAACGGAAAGGCACTGGAGCAACAAACCGCCATTGCTCTCTCAGGCCGGATCCCCTCTCTCCACTGGGATTCTCTGCCTCTAACCACTGGCTTACTGGTGCTCTTCCATGCCATCCCTAGGATAGGTGCGTCTCTTGAGTGGGTTGAGTCATTTACGTGATCTTCCTGTCTGTGTTGATGCAGGGTTCGTGCCGTGGGAGAGGTCTTCCGTGGGCTATACTCGGCATTGTCTCAGGGTAGTAGGTCGGTGGTTAATGACATCCCTCTAGAGGTGTGGGGGCTGTGCCTTAGCAAAGTGAGTGCGGTTGCAATATATCCTGCCTGTTTGGGGGAATCGTCGGACAGGGCCACAGTGTCTCCCGACCCCTCCTGTCTCAGCCTCCAGTATTTATGCTGCAATAGTTTATCTGTCGGTGGGCTAGGGTCAATCTGTTATATCTGGAGTATTTCTCATGTCTTATCTGGTGTCCTGTGTGAATTTAAGTATGCTTCCTCTAATTGTCTCCCCTTTTCTCTCTCTCTCTCTCTTTCTCTCGCTCTTCTCTTGGAGGACCTGAGCCCTAGGACCATGCCTCAGGACTACCTGGCCTGACGACTCCTTGCTGTCCCCAGTCTACCTGGTCATGCTGCTGCTCCAGTTTCAACTGTTCTGCCTGCAACTATGGAACCCTGACCTGTTCACTGGACGTGCTACCTTGTCCCGGACCTGCTGTTTTGGACTCTCTCTCTCTCTCTCTACCGCACCTGCTGACCATAACTCTGAATGAGCGCCTATGAAAAGCCAACTGACATTTTCACCTGGGGTGCTGACCTGTTGCACCCTCTACAACCACTGCGATTTTTATTATCTGACCCTGCTCGTCTTCCATGAACGTTTCGACATCTTAGCCATGTTCTGTTATAATCTCCACCCGGCACAGCCAGAAGAGGACTGGCCACCCCTCAGAGCATGGTTCCTCTCTAGGTTTCTTCCTAGGTTCTGGCCTTTCTAGGGAGTTTTTCCTAGCCACAGTGCTCCTATATCTGCATTGCTTACTGTTTGGGGTTTTAGGCTGGGTTTCTGCACAGCACTTTGTAACATCGGCTGATGTAAAAAGGGCTTTATAAATACACTTGATTGATTTAATGATTGATTGATTCAAAGCAGAATGACTTTCCCATTGTTCCTCAACTGTAGTGTATAATATAACATTTTCTAGCTCTGAATCTCTACTTTTATCCAATGTAAAAAAACGGCATTAAAAATGTTGCTACATAAGACCGAATCGAGCACAAATATGGAAAAGCTCCAACCAGGAGCAGCACAGTCTAAAATATCAACGGTCACAGCAAACTAACGCTCTCATTTCACCAACATAGTCCAGTACAAATATATGAAGGTTATAATACTGTAGAGAACAATTTTATGATTCATTCTATGTGAGTAATTATGACATAGGCTAACGAAAACTAAGTTTAGACATTCATTTAGTGGCACCCTCTCAAATGTACCAGTATTTCACTACATTCTGGAGCAGTGAGTGAATGCCCTACAACCTTAGGGCTCACAACCTTAGGCCCTACATCCTTAGGCCTCACAACCTTAGGCCCTACAACCTTAGGCCTCACAACCTTAGGCCCTACAACCTTAGGCCTCACAACCTTAGGCCCTACAACCTTAGGCCCTACAACCTTAGTCTTAGGCCTCACAACCTTAGGCCCTACAACCTTAGGCCTCACAACCATAGGCCTCACAACCTTAGGCCCTACAACCTTAGGCCTCACAACCTTAGGCCCTACAACCTTAGGCCCTACAACCTTAGGCCTCACAACCTTAGGCCCTACAACCTTAGGCCTCACAACCATAGGCCTCACAACCTTAGGCCCTACAACCTTAGGCCTCACAACCATAGGCCTCACAACCTTAGGCCCTACAACCTTAGGCCCCACAACCTTAGGCCCTACAACCTTAGGCCTCACAACCTTAGGCCCTACAACCTTAGGCCTCACAACCATAGGCCTCACAACCTTAGGTCCTACAACCTTAGGCCTCACAACCATAGGCCCTACAACCTTAGGCCTCACAACCTTAGGCCTCACAACCTTAGGGCTCACAACCTTAGGCCCCACAACCTTAGGCCCCACAACCTTAGGCCTCACAACCTTAGGCCTCACAACCTTAGGCCTCACAACCTTAGGCCCTACAACCTTAGGCCTCACAACCTTAGGCCTCACAACCTTGGGGCTCACAACCTTAGGCCTCAAAACCTTAGGCCTCACAACCTTAGGCCTCACAACCTTAGGCCTCACAACCTTGGGCCTCACAACCTTAGACCTCACAACCTTAGGCATCACAACCTTAGGCCCCACAACCTTAGGACCCACAACCTTAGGCCTCACAACCTTAGGGCTCACAACCTTAGGCCTCACAACCTTAGGGCTCACAACCTTAGGCCTCACAACCTTAGGCCCCACAACCTTAGGCCCCACAACCTTGGGCCTCACAACCTTAGGGCTCACAACCTTAGGCCTCACAACCTTAGGCCCCACAACCTTAGGCACCACAACCTTAGGCCTCACAACCTTAGGCCTCATAACCTTGGCTTCACAACCTTAGGCCCCCACAACCTTGGCTTGACCTCTGACCTCTGAGGGTGTTCTCTATGTCCTGCAAATGTGTCCTCTTGCACCAACGAATTGCTTAATCAGGGAGATGAAGAAAGAGAAAGAAGAAAGAGAAGAGAATAAGTATTTTCCACGTCATCCCACCCACCCTCTGTACAACACTACAGAACTATGAAACTTTAAAACTTCAGATCGTTGGGCGGACGACAGCTGGTGTTGTGTAGAATTTAGAGCAGGGATGAGAATGTGCTGAGTCAGTCAACAGGCAATTGATGATGATGTCATAGTTGGGTAGCTCAGGACCTGAATGATGATCACACACAGGTGCGCTCTATTTCAGGGCCAAAACTAATCTGGGCCACAGCCAGAACACAGAGATAGATCACCTTGACAAGAGTTTCACTGTATAGAGCTGTACATGATGATGATCTCACTGTCCATCACGTTGCATTTCTATGTGTACATTCTGTGAACGGCCAAAATGTTGAAGTCAACGTTCTGGACTTAGTGTGGTGGTAAGTGAATGAAACACGTAGCTACATCTCCATGTTTAACAAATATTTTTTTATAGACACTACAAGATCAAAAGTATATGGACACCTGCTCGTCGAACATCTATTCCTCCCCCACCAAACTTTACAGTTGGCACTTTGCATTGGGTTAGGTAGCGTTCTCCTGGCATCCTCCAAACACAGATTTGTCCGTTGGAATGCCAGATGGTGAAGCGTGGTTCATCACTCCAGAGAACACCAATGTTTACACTGCTTCAGAGGTCAATGGTGGTGAGATTTACACCACTCCATCCAACGTTTGACATTGCACATGGTGATCTTAACCTTGTGGGTGGCTGCTCTGCCATGGAAACCCATTTCTTGTACAAAAAATTGTTTCCCGAGGTAGTTTGGAACTCGGTAGTGAGTGTTGCAACCCGAGAACAGACGAATTTGACACGTTACGTGCTTTAGCACTGGGCAATCCCATTATGTGTGCTTGTGTGACCTACCACTTCACGGCTGAGCCATTGTTGCTCCTAGACATTTCCGCTTCACAATAACAGCACTTACAGTTGACCAAGGCAGCTCTAGCAGGGCAGAAATTTGATTAACTGACTTGTTGGAAAGGTGTCATCCTATGACATTGCCACGTTGTATGTCACTGAGATTTCAGTAAGGCCATTCTACTGCCAATGCTTGTCTATGGAGGTTGCATGACTGTGCAGTGGTGTGGCTGAAATAGATGAATCCACTCATTTGAAGGGGCGTCCACATACTTTTTTATATACACAGAAACAATACTACCACTCCACAGTGCCTTCGAAATAGTATTCTGACTCCTTGACCTTTTCACATTTTGATATGTGACAGGAGGGACATTCTTAGACTTGTTCCGAAGTCACTCCTGGCTGTGTGCTAAGGGTCGTTGTCCTGTTGGAAGGTGAACCTTCACCCCAGTCTGAGGTCCTGAGTGCTCGAGAGCAGGTTTTCATCAAGGATCTTTCTGTACTTTGCTCCATTCATCTTGCCCTCAATCCTGACTAGTCTCCTAGTCACTGCCACTGAAAAATGCTTCACCACAAGGGATGATGCCAGGTTTACTCCAGACGTGACACTTGGTATTGAGGCCAAATAGTTCAATCTTGATTTCATCAGACCAGAGAAGCTGGTTTCTCATGGTCTGAGATTCATTTAGATCCTTTTGGTAAACTCCAAGCGGGCTGTCATTTGCCTTTTACTGAGGAGTTGTTTCCGTCTGGTCACTCTAACATTGAGGCCTGATTGGTGGAGTGCTGCAGAGATGGTTGTCCTTCTGGAAGGTTCTCCCATCTCCACAGAGGAACTCTGGAACACTGCCAGAGTGACCATAGGGTCCTTGGTCACCTCCCTGACCAAGGCCCTTCTCCACCAATTGGGCGTTCCAAACATTTCCCATTTAATATTGATGGTGTGTTCTTGGGGACCTTCAATGCTGGAGAAATGTCACCCTTCGCCAGATCTGTGCCTCGACACAATACTTATGTAAATAAGATATTTCAATTTTTTATTTGTAAAAGATTTGTTAAAATTGATAAAACCCTGTGCTCAGTTTGTCATTATGGGCTATTGTGTGTAGATTGACAAGGATTTTTTATTTTATTTAATCGATTTTAGAATAAGGCCGTAACGTAACAAAATGTAGATAAAAGAAAGGGGTCTGAATACTTTCTGAATGCATTGAATACTGTATTTATTTTTGTATTCTGTATTTGTATTTGTATACTGTATTTGTATTTGTATTTGTATTCTGTATGTGTATTTGTATACTGTATTTGTATACTGTATTTGTATTTGTATACTGTATTTGTATTTGTATTTGTATTCTGTATGTGTATTTGTATACTGTATTTGTATTTGTATTCTGTATTTGTATTTGTATACTGTATTTGTATTTGTATGCTGTATTTGTATTTGTATATTGTATTTGTATTTGTATTCTGTATTTGTATTTGTATACTGTATTTGTATACTGTATTTGTTTTTGTATACTGTATTTGTATACTGTATTTGTATTTGTATACTGTATTTGTATTTGTATACTGTATTTGTATTTGTATTCTGTATTTGTATACTGTATATGTATTTGTATTCTGTATTTGTATTTGTAATCTGTATTTGTATACTGTGTTTGTATTTGTATACTGTGTTTGTATTTGTATACTGTATTTGTAAACTGTATTTGTATTTGTATACTGTATTTGTATTTGTATTTGTATTTGTATACTGTATATGTATTTGTATACTGTGTTTGTATTTGTATACTGTATTTGTATTTGTATACTGTATTTTTATTTGTATACTGTATTTGTAAGAATTGGCTTTAGGAACAGGGACAGAGAGGACGAACAAGAAGCTTAGGGTGAAAGACGAAGGGATAGGTAGAGAGAGAAAGCAAGATAACAGATGTGTGGGAAGGAAGTGATGTACTGGACATGATGACTCCTTGCTGTCCCCAGTCCACCTGGCCGTGCTGCTGCTCCAGTTTCAACTGTTCTGCCTTATTATTATTCGACCATGCTGGTCATTTATGAACATTTGAACATCTTGGCCACCCCACATAGCCTGGTTCCTCTCTAGGTTTCTTCCTAGGTTTTGGCCTTTCTAGGGAGTTTTTCCTAACCACCGTGCTTCTACACCTGCATTGCTTGCTGTTTGGGGTTTTAGTCTGGGTTTCTGTACAGCACTTTGAGATATCAGCTGATGTACGAAGGGCTATATAAATAAATTTGATTTGATTTGATTTGTTGTTACCGTAGGAACACTGTGCTCCCTCGGTTACTGTCGCCCCTGGAAACGATGTGATTAACACTGTAACCTACTTTGGCGAAGCCTCAGTCTCTTCCTAGTAGCACAAAACAGACACACGCGCGCATGCGCATGCACGCACGCACACACACACACAATCATGTACATTATTCCACACACGCGCGCACACACACACACACACAATAATGTACATTATTCACACACACGTAGTCACTGCTGTGTGGTGATAAGCTGAGGTCTGTGCAGTGGTGTGTATTCGTCTCTCTGTGTTGAATCATTTTCCTTAAATTCGCAAGAGGCTGAATGTATCTCACCGGAGAAAGCATCCTACCGAATGAAACAACAGCCCCTTTGTCTCTGTACGTGTAGGCTATCTATCTGCTGCTGTCAGGTCATAAAGAGTTGAGTCCCACAGCATTGAAGGCAACAGAACCCAGCGAGCATTTGGCTTCCCATGTTAAAAAAAGGATACAATAATAGCCAATCAGTGTTGAGCTGAACTGAGTGAGCTCAACTGTAATTGGTTCTGGCGCACACCAAAACAAAGTGTCAACAGAAGCCAGTTTGGATTTGGCTTCACACCAATCACACAGATAGAACAATGAGCTTTAGCAATCACATCACATCAAAAGCCAAACTGGCAACTTTAACTGTTGTATCTCGTTGTGTTGGTGTCCTCTGGTGGCTAACTATCTAGCTAAAATTGTCCCTGTCCTAAATGTTAGACTAAGCATTGGTGATTTGATGAAGTTGAAATGTTTTAAGTTGAAATGATGCTGGAATAGTGGAGGAAGCTCCTGTTTTCTTTGCGACTTGCTGTAACTCTCTGTGGTTCAAAATCAATAGTTGTTTAGTGTTCCGAAAATGTCGGAAACATTAACTTGATTGACCATGTAACTGTTTATCACATGCAATATGCTTTGTGGATTTCACCGGACTTAGGCAGCTATCCGGTTTTGTGAAGAAACACAGGTTGACTTTTTTTGCCACTGTGTCTTCTTATTGTCGTGGCCTTGGGCCTCACAACCTTGGGCCTCACAACCTTGGGCCTCACAACCTTGGGCCTCACAACCTTGGGCCTCACAACCTTGGGCCTCACAACCTTGGGCCTCACAACCTTGGGCCTCACAACCTTGGGCCTCACAACCTTAGGCCTCACAACCTTAGGCCTCACAACCTTATATCATGGTAGCAAGGCGCATGAACTAACAGGTTACAGAGCAAACAACGCAATTATCACAACACAGTAGGTTGGAATATGGCTTTTCTTTCTGGCTTGGCTTCCTCACGTGATTTTACCCACACACCCACACCGCTACTGAGTCTGAGGGATTGATGGGCTAAGAGATGTGGAACTGTGTGTGGAGACAGATTGCTTGAGAGAGAGAGAGAGAGAGAGAGAGAGAGAGAGAGAGAGAGAGAGAGAGACTTTGATATCTGGGGTTTTAGGATACACCGCCTATAAACATACCCATCATATAATGGAGATGTTGTGTGTAGATGGATTTTCACCATCCAGACTGAAGCCACTCCTCAGTAAAAGGCACATTAGGCCTGTTTGGAGTTTTCCAAAATCTTAAGACTCTCAGTCCATGAGAAACAAGATTATCTGGTCTGATGAAACCAAGATTGAACTCTTTGGCCTGAATGCGGAGCGTCACGTCTGGAGGAAACCTGGCACCGCCCCTACGGTGAAGCATGTTGCCGGCAGCTTCAAGCTGTGGGGATGTTTTTCAGCTGCAGGGATTGGGAGACTAGTCAGGATCAAGGCAAAGATGAACGGAGCAAAATCCTTGATTAAATCCTGTTTCAGAGCACTCGGGACCTCAGACTGGGGCGAAGGTTCACCTTCCAACAGGACAACGACCCTAAGCACACAGCTAAGACAGCGCAGGATTGGCTTCAGGACAAGTGTCTGAATGTCCTGAGTGGCCCTGCCAGAGCCCGGACTTGAACCCGATTGAACATATCTGGTGAGACCTGAAAATAGCTGTGCAGCAACGCTCCCCATCCAACCTGGCAGAGCATGATAGGATTTGTAGAGAAGAATGGGAGAAACTCCCTAAATACAAGTGTGTCAAGCTTGTAGCGTAATACCCAAGAAGAATCGAGGGTGTAATCACTGCCAAAGGTGCTTCAACAATGTACTGAGTAAAGGGTCTGAAGACCCACATAAATGTGATATTTCAGTTATTTATTTTTCTTAAAAAAAAAAAAAATTGCAAAGAATTCTAAAAAACTGTTTTGCTTTGCCATTATGGGGTATTGTGTGTAGACTGATGAGGAATAAACAAGAATGTAATCAATATTAGATATGAGGCTGAACCATAACAAAATGTGGACAGGGTCAAGGGTCTGAATACTAGCATACAAATTCTATTCAAGGCATTAACATACTCCATTTCTCTCCAGCTGAACTAGTTCCCACTCTGATTCCACACCTTTCGACAACATCCCAGCAGGGAGGTATAACCTGACGGATATATAAGAGGGGCATTTGTGTAATTGAGTTGGTCTTTAGAGACAGACATACAGCTCTGCTATCTTAATTTGTTCATTGTTGTTGCAGAGAATTTTTCTGCACGGCAGGAAAATGCTAATTGTAGTTGATTCAAGGTTTAAAAAGCTTCTAAAGTTTGTAATTTCCACTTTAAAATGTCAAACCTGATTTGCCCCAAAGAAAAAATGTATCAACCCCTTTGTCTATTAATTATAATGCATATTTCCTAGTGCTGCAGGACACCCTGTAATGCAGCGACCTACATTATCTATATTAGAGCCTCCCAGAGGAGACTACAGCTAATTTCTCTCTATAGAGAGAGAAAGAGAGAGACTGAGAGAGAGACAGAGAGATGTGTGCCTTTAAGGCGCAACTGTTAATTGAAATGCATTCCAGGTGACTACTTCATGAACCTGGTGGAGAGAATGCCAGCAGTGTGCAATGCTGTCATCAAGGCAACGGGTGGCTATTTGAAGAATAAAATACATTTTGATTTGTTTAACACTTGTTTGGTTCCTATATGATTGCATATGTGTTATTTCATAGTTTTGTTGTCTTCACTATTATTCTACAATGTAGAAAATAGTTAAAATAATAAGAAAGATAAACCCTTGAATGAATCGGTTTGTGGGCATTTCTACAAATGTGAGATTTCAGCTTCATAAGCCTCCCTCCTTATTGTAAACATGTTAAACGCCCAAGACCATGTCCATCTTCCTGTTAAGGCCCAGGTCCAGACACAGAATCCATCGTCCTCCCGTTGTGAATGAAAGGAGCTCAGGCATTGTAGTAGAGCCCTGATCTACTGATCTATCCACCTCCAGTCTCTCGATGGCATAATTAGATGCTTGGTATAACAATGCAGTGATCAGCTTATTAAACAGTCTGATGGATGACCATGGTGTCTGGCAGGGACACAATACATCTCCTGCAGTTATATTAGACTGATAATGAAGGTAGACGATTTGGGGAAACTTTTAGACACTGCGGGTGATACAACAAGCTATTCCTGATATGATAGTGGTAGATTCATCTTGGAATATATCCCGGTCCCCATGTTCAACGGGCTTTGTAATCACAGTAGTTAACTTATAAAAAATATATGTTGATCTTGATTCTGAGGTTTAGCGGAGATCTTCTGTGTGTAAAGGGACACGAAAGGGCCAAGAACGCATCCAACGACCCACTTAGCTGATTTTGTCTGAGGCAGTCGGTAAATAACAAGAGTTTTTAAGTACAACTTTAACAACAACGGTTTACGGAAACATCTCGGCAACTAAAGATACATCGTAAGATGGTTCTAACGATAAGCGTAACGATACGAAGGCTCCGGGAAACGAGGCTCTGTAGTGGAACTCTGGGTGTTAGTCGTTTTTAATGGACTTCTGTTTGTTTAGCCTCTAGCGCTCCACTGAGGAGGAAACAGCTTGTTCACAAAACACCAAAAGGACAGAACAAACTAGGATGAGAATTTTATACACTTTCTACACACTGAAATGAACAAACGCACTAAAACACACACACAGAGTCGTGTACAGCTAACTTTGTGGGAATACACAATTCAGTCCCATTCAAAATCCTATTTTCCCTAACCCATAACCTTGAACCTAACCCTAACCTGTACCCTTACCCTAACCCTAATATTAACCCTTAACCCTAACTCCAACCTTAACCCAAAAAACATAACCTACCCTTAAACCTCCAAACCCTAATCCTAACCCTAGCTCCGAACCCTAACCCTAACCCTAGCTCCGAACCCTAGCTCCGAATTCTAAAACTAACCCTAGCTCCTAAACCTAAACCTAACACTAGCTCCTAACCCTAAAACTAACCCTAGCTCCTAAACCTAAACCTAACACTAGCTCCTAACCCTAAACCTAAGCCTAGCTCCTAACCCTAAAACTAACTCTAGTTCCTAAACCTAAGCCTAGCTCCTAACCCTAAAACTAACTCAAGTTCCTAACCCTAAAACTAACTCTAGTTCCTAACCCTAAACCTAGCTACAAACCCTAAACCTAACACTATCTCCTAACCCTAACCCTAGCTCCGAACCCTAGCTCCTAACCGTAAAACTAAACCTAGCTCCTAACCCTAAAACTAACCCTAGCTCCGAACCCTAGCTCCGAATCCTAAAACTAACCCTAGCTCCTAAACCTAAACCTAACACTAGCTCCTAACCCTAAAACTAACCCTAGCTCCTAACCCTAAACCTAACACTAGCTCCTAACCCTAAACCTAAGCCTAGCTCCTAACCCTAAAACTAACTCTAGTTCCTAAACCTAAGCCTAGCTCCTAACCCTAAAACTAACTCAAGTTCCTAACCCTAAAACTAACTCTAGTTCCTAACCCTAAACCTAGCTACAAACCCTAAACCTAACACTATCTCCTAACCCTAACCCTAGCTCCGAACCCTAGCTCCTAACCGTAAAACTAAACCTAGCTCCTAACCCTAAAATTAACTCTATTTCCTAACCCTAAAACTAACCCCAGCTCATAACCCTAAAACTAACACTAGCTCCTAACCCTAAAACTAACCCTAGCTCTTAACCCTAAAACTTAGCCTAACCCTAAAACTAACCCTAGCTCTTAACCCTAAAACTTAGCCTAACCCTAAAACTAACTCTAGTTCCTAACCCTAACCCTAGCTACTAACCTTAAAACAAACTCTAGTTCCTAACCCTAACCCTAGCTACTAACCCTAAACCTAACTCTAACCCTAACACTAATTCTAAAATTAACCCTAACCCCCTTGTGGGGACTAACAAAATGTCCCTACATTTTTGTTTGTTTAACACTGAAACATACACACACACAAACACACACTGAAACACTCACACACATACACACACACACACACACACATACACACACACACAAAAACACACACACACATACAAACACACACACAGTCAGCTTGGATGTGAAATGACAAGTCATTTGGAGATGCTGTCAGGGACTGGGGACTCAGTGTGTGTGCATAGATAAGGCAGGGGCTGGGGGCTCAGTTTATGTGCAGAGATAATGCAGGGGCTGGGGGCTCAGTGTGTGTGCAGAGATAATGCATGGACTGGGGTCTCAGTGTGTGTGCAGAGATAATGCAGGGACTGGGGGCTCAGTGTGTGTGCAGAGATAATGCAGGGACTGGGGGCTCAGTGTGTGTGCAGAGATAATGCAGGGACTGGGGGCTCAGTGTGTGTGCAGAGATAATGCAGGGACTGGGGTCTCCGTGTGTGTGCAGAGATAATGCAGAGACTGGGGGCTCAGTGTTTGTGCAGAGATAATGCAGGGACTGGGGGCTCAGTGTGTGTGCAGAGATAATGCAGGGACTGGGGTCTCAGTGTGTGTGCAGAGATAATGCAGGGACTGGGGCCTCAGTGTGTGTGCAGAGATAATGCATGGACTGGGGTCTCAGTGTGTGTGCAGAGATAATGTAAGGACTGGGGTCTCAGTGTGTGTGCAGAGATAATGCAGGGACTGGGGTCTCAGTGTGCGTGCAGAGAGAAGGCAGCCAGATTGAGACTGCAGCTGTTACAGAAGGATTTGCTGACTTTTCTTTTTTCAGAGCAAATTAGAGAGAGATGCAAACAGAGGCAAGTACTAAAATAGGACTCAGCACAATTATCTGTCCAAATTCCAAATGACTTGTGCTGATGCATTCGACATGTCCATGGAGACTTGCTCCTAATGGTTGCATTCAGTTCTAGAACACAACGCTGCTTTGTAATGTTCTAGGTTCTATTAGCCTGCAGTGGAGCGAGACTGTCTGGAGACTCAGCTATGGGAAATGCCCTGAGACCTACGCCCTGGAGACCTACGCCCTGAGAACTCCGCCCTGAGACCATTGCCCTGAGACACACGGTCTGCAACCTACGCCCTGAGACCTACGGTCTGAGACCTACGCCCTGAGACCATTGCCCTGAGACACACGGTCTGCGACCTACTCCCTGAGACCTACGGTCTGAGACCTACGCCCTGAGACCTACGCCCTGAGACCTACGCCCTGAGACACACGGTCTGCGACCTACTCCCTGAGACCTACGGTCTGAGACCTACGCCCTGAGACCTACGCCCTGAGACCTACGCCCTGAGACACACGGTCTGCGACCTACGCCCTGAGACCTACGCCCTGAGACCGCTGCCCTGAGACACACGGTCTGCGACCTACTCCCTGAGACCTACGGTCTGAGACCTACACCCTGAGAACGTTGCCCTGAGACACACGGTCTGAGACCTACGCCCTGAGACCTATGCCCTGAGTCACACGGTCTGAGACCTACGCCCTGAGACCGTTGCCCTGAGACACACGGTCTGCGACCTACGCACTGAGACCTACGGTCTGAGACCTATGTCCTGAGACCTACTCCCTGAGACCTACGCCCTGAGACCGTTGCCCTGAGACCTACGGTCTGAGACCTACGCCCTGAGACCGCTGCCCTGAGACACACGGTCTGAGACCTACGCCCTGAGACCTATGCCCTGAGTCACACGGTCTGAGACCTACGGCCTGAGACACACGGTCTGAGACCTACGCCCTGAGACACACGGTCTGAGACCTATGTCCTGAGACCTACTCCCTGAGACCTGAGATATTCAGCAGGTTGAGAAAGAACCGGCGTGGAGGGACCACATGGTGTGCTTGATCAATACTCATTTAAATACTGTCTGGAACTAAGGAGAGCTGTTGCTGTCTTTATCTCTGTGCTGAAAGGAAAGCAGCTTTTGGAGAAAAGACACAAGGACTATTTATGTTGACTTAACTCTGAGAGAAAGACTGCACCTTCCTTAGAATGGCTCTGTCCATAATCCACTATGTTCAGATGATACAAATGTATACGCTCACACACGGTCATGCACACATACACGGTCATACTCACACACACACGCACGGTCATATACACGCACACACATCACACACACACAGAGTGAGAGAGTTGCCTGCCATTGCTTATCTATAATCCCAACCAGTCATTACTTTTTACTATTTATTTAGCTAGAGCTCTGATCAAGGCAGGATGTGACAACCATGAATTAAGGATGGCGGTGTGAGTGAACCTACCTAATTATCCTGATAAGCGCCTCATTAAATATTCATCACATTAAAACTTATTTTTTCTCTCCACTTCCTGTCTGAATGACGTGCCCAAAGTAAACTGCCTGCTGCTCAGGCCCTGAAGCCAGGATATGCATATAATTGGTACCATTGGAAAGAAAACACTTTGAAGTTTGTAGAAAAAAAATGTTAAAATAATGTAAGAGAATATAACACAATAGATGTGGTTGGAGAAAATCCAAAGACAAACCAACCAGAAATAATTTATTTGAGAGACAATCCTCTTCGAAAGGCAAGAGAACGGTTATTTTGAAAATGAGCTCCTATGGCTTCCACAGGGTGTCAGGAGTCTATGTTCAAGGTTTCTGGCTTCCAACTTCAAAAACTAATAAGAAATAACAGTTTTAGTAGAAGGACACAGTCGTGGGAATTCGCACCTGCTAAAATCGGTAACCTATTGGACATACTTCTTTCCGAAATAAATATTATAGTTTGATTACATTTTATGGTATCTGAGGAGAAAATATAAACTTATTTTTTGAAAGAAAGAAAGTTTATGGGTAGGTTTTCAAATCAAATTGATGGTGCCAACTAAACAGACTTCTTGGGATATAAACAAAGATTTTATCTAACAGAATGACACTACATGTTATAGCTGTAACCCTTTGGATGACAAATTAGAGGAAGATTTTCAAAAAGTAAGTGAATATTTAATTGTTATATGTGAATGTATGAAACCTGTGCCGGTGGAAAAATATTTTGATGTCTGGAGCCGTCCTCAAACAATCACATGGCATGTTTTTGCTTTAATAGCTACTGTAAATTAGGAGTTAGATTAATAAGAATTTAAGCTTTCAGCCAATTTAAGACAATTATATGTACCTAAATGTTTGAAATCCATAATATTCATGATTGTTTATTTGAATTGCGCGCCCTCCAGTTTCACTGGAAGTTGTCCCGCTAGCTGGACAACGATCCTTAATTAAGAAGTTTTTAAAGCTCTTCTCATCAACTAACCTAATCTATTGTATCTGGACCTACTGGATGTCACTGGACTCACTGTCACTCCTGACCCACTGGACTCACTGTCACTCCTGACCCACTGGACTCACTGTCACTCCTGACCCACTGGACTCACTATCATTCCTGACCTGCGGGATTCACTGTCACTCCTGACCCACTAGACCAGAGGAAGGTGACGTGTGGGCCCAATAGATCAGCCGGTCACGGACAGCAAACAGAACATACAGACGCCCAGCGGGACACTGGAGGGGAGTAGGCTCTGCACGTAACGCCTGCTCAATGTCCGTGTCCAGCTCACGCACTATTGGTGCCACCAGGCAGGATGCCGGGAGTATGGGGGTGGGATCCATGGGCCGCTCTTCTGTGTCATACAGCTGGGACAGTGCCTTCACGTTCTGGGAACCTGGTCTCGGATGTACTTCAGATTGCGGTGGTCAGTCCAGATGAGAAAAGGGTGTTTAGCCCCCTCAATCCAATGTCTCCATGCCTTCAGAGCCTTGACGACAGCCAACAGCTCCCAGTCCCCAAAAGTCATAGTTTCGCTCAGCCGGCCTGTGCTTCCTCGAGAAGAAGGCACAGGGGCGGAGCTTCGGTGGCGTAACCGAGTGCTGAGAGAGCACGGCTCATATTCCAGCCTCGGTCACCTATGAACACCAAAGAGGGATCTGGATGGGCCAGCACGGGAGCCGAGGTAAACAGAGCCCTCAGGTGACCAAAAGCCATGTCCGCCTCAGCCGACCACTGCAAACGCACCAGTCCCCCCTTCAGCAGTGAGGAAATGGGAGCCGCTACCTGACCAAAACCCTGGATAAACCTCCGATAGTAGTTGACAAACCCTAGAAACCGTTGCACCTCCTTTACCGTGGTGGGAGTTGGTCAATTACGCACGGTTGAAATTCCCCGAGGTGGAAATGCGGTACCCTAGGAAAGAGAGGGGCTGTTGGAAGAACAGGCATTTCTCAGCCTTGACGTACAGGTCATGCTCCACCAGTCGACCAAGCACCCTGCGCACCAGGGACACATGTTCGGCGCGTGCAGCGGAGTATATCAGAATGTCATCTATATACACTACTACACCCTGCCTGTGTAGGTCTCTGAAAATCTCATCGACAAAGGATTGGAAGGCTGATGGAGCATTCATCAAACCGTACGGCATGACGAGGTACTCATAATGCCCTGAGGTCGTACTGAACGCCATCTTCCACTCGTCTCCCTCCCGGATACGCACCAGGTTGTAAGCGCTCCTGAGATCTAGTTTGGTGAAGTAGCGCGCCCCGTGCATTGACTCAATCACAGTGGCGATAAGAGGTAGCGGGTAACTGTGATCTGATTGAGACCTCGATAGTCAATACACGGGTGCAGATCTCCATCCTTCTTCTTCACAAAAAATCAACTTGAGGAGACGGGTGAAGTGGAGGACCGTATGTATCCCTGACGCAGGGTTTCAGAGACATATGTTTCCATAGCTGCCGTCTCCGCCTGTGACAGGGGATACACGTGACTCCTGGGAAGTGCGGCGTCTACCAGGAGATGTTTCGCACAATCCCCCCGTCGATGGGGTGGTAATTGAGTCTCCTTTTTTTTGGAGAAGGCGAGAGCCAAATCGGCATATTCGGGGGGAATGCACACGGTGGAGACCTGGTCTGGACTTTCCACCGTATTAGCACCAACTGAAACCCCTAAACACCCCCCTGAACACTCTCGCGACCACCCCGTGAGAGCCCTCTGTTGCCATGAAATGGTGGGGTCATGAAGAGCTAACCAGGGAAGGCCTAGTACAGGAAACGCAGGAGAGTCAATGAGGAAGAGACTGATTCTCCCCTCGTGACCCCCCTGCGTCACCATGCCCAGGGGGATGGTAGCTTCCCTTATTACCCTGGACCCTAATGGTCGACTGTCCAGAGCGTCAACTGGGAAAGGCCTAACCACTGGAGCAATAGGGATCCCTAACCTATATGGGCGGATGCTCTGTCGAGCCTTATGCTGGGGATGCGTTGAAAACTCAGGAAAGTAAACATGCACAAACATGTGTGCAACAGAGGGCTCTGGATGACAGTGGTGCAGGCTCACCTGGGGCGACGCCAGAGTGCCCTGCCTGCTGCCTCGACTCCTCGAGGAGCCAACCCGGGACACCGACCAGCAGTGTGACCTCTGCGGCCACAGATGGTACACGTGAAAGACCCTCCTCTGGCCTCCCTGAGCACAGCACCTCCCAGCTCCAGAGCGGTGGTGCTGGGAGAGGGAATCGACAGAGCCCTATCTGGACGTCTGCGGATGACCAGCAGGTTATCCAACCGAATGGACAGGTCCACCAGCTGGTCGAAGGTGAGGGTGGTATCTGGAGGCCAACTCCCGACGGACATCCTCGTGCTGCAGCGGTAGTGGTTGATAAGGGCCCTGTCATTCCATTCCGCTCCTGCGTCCAGTGTCCGAAATTGGGTGCTCCTAGTCCCCTGCCTCAGGTGAAAGAGACGTTCACCCACCACTCTACACTCGGGAGGGTGGTCGAAGACGGCCCGGGTGAACTCTGCGAAGTGGTAAAAGCCGCGTCTCCTTCTCCCACACGGTGTTGGCCCACTCCAGAGCCGAGAGGCAGGAGACGAGGGCGGACACCCTCTCCCTTCCCGAGGGAGCTGGGTAAACGGTGCCTAGGTATAAGTCCAGCTGTACAGGAAACCCTGGCACCGTACCGCCGTCCCATCATACTCCCTGGGAAGGGCGAGACACATCCCACTGGCACCGGGTACAGGAGGGACGAGTAGTGGTAACCCCTGTTCTGCTGGTGGAGGCGCTGGAGGGACTCTCTGGCTCTCCCAGCGGTCCATGGTCTGAACGACAAAACGAGATGTTGTAGCATTGCCGTGTGTTCTCTGACTCGCTCCCCTGCTCCTGTTGACTCCATGGTCGGGTGTGGAATTCTGTTAGGTAACTGTCTGGGAGGGAGTCAGGCGCAGGAGAGCAGAAGTTGGGGAGACAAAGGAGCCTTTTATTTCTACAAACAAAAACACACGGCACTAAGAACACGAAACACAATATGTGACAAAACCCAGCGCAAACCAGTCTAGCGTTCCACATACACGACACAACAAACAATTCCACACACAGACATGGGGGGGGACAGAGGTTATATACACGTCTAATACTGAGGGTATTGAAACCAGGTGTGATGGAAAACAAGACAAGACAAGACAAGTGGAAAAATGTAAGGTTGATAGGTGATGGCTAGAAATCCGGTGAAGTCAACCTCCGAAAGCTGCCCGAACAAGGAGAGGAATCGACTGTGGTGGAAGTGGTGACAGAGAGAGAGAGCAAAGGAGAAAGTGAGAGAGTATATGATATGACAGGGAAATGTGTGTGAAATAGTAGGTTGTGTCGCTATCATCCAGGCTATCTATAATCACCACAGTGTCAGGGCCATGTCACACATGGAGCCTGTTTCCAGGAGACAACCTGTTGGCAAGTGAACATTACTCGCATCCACGCCAACGTACAGCACATTTCCAGATCCAGAGACAAGCTGCTAAGATTACAGGCATTCACACCAACTTACAGACACACAGCAATCATGGACCAGGAAGAGGGCACGAAGGTTAGGGTTCTGGTGAGGGAGGGGAGGGAAGGGGAGGGAAGAAAACCCACCACCAATACACTGACTGAATTCTGTTGGGGAGGGTAGAAAGAAGGGAGGGATGGAGGGAAGGAGGAAGGAGGCAGGACTCACACATACAGATTGCTGTTTTGTGTAGTCAGGTTAATTACTAGTGTGGAGGGTACCCAGGATATTAAAGTAGGCAGCAGACTATCACTGAGAGCAGGGGAAGAGTGTGAGAGAGGGAGGATGGAGGAGGAGGAGAGAGGGAGAGAGGGAGGATGGAGGAGGAGGAGAGAGGGAGAGAGGGAGGATGGAGGAGGAGGAGAGAGGGAGAGAGGGAGGATGGAGGAGGAGGAGAGAGGGAGAGAGGGAGGATGGAGGAGGAGGAGAGAGGGAGAGAGGGAGGATGGAGAGAGGGAGGAGAGAGGGAGAGAGGGAGGATGGAGAGAGGGAGGATGAGTGAGGGAGGATGGAGGAAGAGGAGGATGGAGAGAGGGAGGAGAAGGAGAGTGTGAGAGAGAAACAAGTATAAACAGTATAGACAAGAGAGAAGGGGGAGAGAGAGAGAGAGAGAGAGAGAAAGAGAGAGAGAGAGAGAGAGGGTGAGAGACAGAGCACTTCCTTTTTCCAGATGGGATATCCTGCCAGCTTTGATATCAATCAATCGAGAGAGAGAGCGAGAGAGCGAGAGAGAGACAGAGAGGTAGAAGAATATCCAATGCTTGAGGTCATCTGTCTTTGGCATAAAGAGCAGGAACCTGGACTTTCTCCAAATAAATCGGAAATACAGACATTATAATCCTACAGGAAACATGGTATCAGGAAAATAACCTCACACTCAACGTCAACAAAACAAAGGAGATGATCGTGGACTTCAGGGAACAGCAAAAGGAGCACCCCCCTATCTACATTGATGGGACAGTAGTGGAGAGGGCAGTAAGTTTTAAGTACCACGGCGTACACATCACAGACAAACTGAACACAGACAGCGTGGTGAACCTCAGGAGGCTGAAGAAATTCAGCTTGTCACCAAAAGCACTCACTAACTTTTACAGATGCACAATCGAGAGCATCCTGTCGGGATGTATCACCGCCTGGTACGGCAACTGCTCCACCCTCAATCGTAAGGCTCTCCAGAGGGAAGTGAGGTCTGCAAACTACCTGCACTCCAGGACACCTACACCACCCGATGTCACAGGAAGGCCATAAGGATCATCAAGGACAACAACCACCGAGCCACTGCCTGTTCACCCCGCTATCATCCAGAAGGCGAGGTCAGTACAGGTGCATCAAAGCAGGGGCCGAGAGACTGAAAAACAGCTTCTATCTCAAGGCCATCAGACTGTTAAACAGCCACCACTAACATTGAGTGGCTGCTGCCAACATACTGACTCAACTCCAGCTCACTTTAATAATGGAAAAATGGATGTAAAAATGTTTCACTAGCCACTTTAAACAATGTCATTTCGCTACACTCGCATTAACATCTGCTAACCATGTGTATGTGACCATTAACATCTGCTAACCGCGTGTATGTGACCATTAACATCTGCTAACCATGTGTATGTGGCCATTAACATCTGCTAACCATGCGTATGTGACCATTAACATCTGCTAACCGTGTGTAAGTGACCATTAACATCTGCTAACCATGTGTATGTGACCATTAACATCTGCTAACCATGTGTAAGTGACCATTAACATCTGCTAACCATGTGTATGTGACCATTAACATCTGCTAACCGTGTGTATGTGGCCATTAACATCTGCTAACCCTGTGTATATGACCATTAACATCTGCTAAACGTGTGTATGTGACCATTAAAATCTGCTAACAATGTGTATGTGACCATTAACATCTGCTAACCATGTGTATGTGACCATTAACATCTGCTAACCGTGTGTATGTGACCACTAACATCTGCAAACCGTGTGTATGTGACCATTAACATCTGCTAACCGTGTGTATGTGACCATTAACATCTGCTAACTGTGTGTATGTGACCATTAACATCTGCTAACCATGCGTATGTGACCATTAACATTTGCTAAACATGTGTATGTGACCATTAACATCTGCTAACCATGTGTATGTGACCATTAACATCTGCTAACCGTGTGTATGTGACCATTAACATCTGCTAACCATGTGTATGTGACCATTAACATCTGCTAACCGTGTGTATGTGACCATTAACATCTGCTAACCATGCATATGTGACCATTAACATATGCTAACCATGTGTATGTGACCATTAACATCTGCTAACCATGTGTATGTGACCATTAACATCTGCTAACCATGTGTATGTGACCATTAACATCTGCTAACCATGTGTATGTGACCATTAACATCTGCTAACCGTGTGTATGTGACCATTAACATCTGCTAACCATGTGTATGTGACCATTAACATCTGCTAACCGTGTGTATGTGACCATTAACATCTGCTAACCATGTGTATGTGACCATTAACATCTGCTAACCATGTATATGTGACCATTAACATCTGCTAACCATGTGTATGTGACCATTAACATCTGCTAACCATGTGTATGTGACCATTAACATCTGCTAACCATGTGTATGTGACCACTAACATCTGCTAACCGTGTGTATGTGACCATTAACATCTGCTAACCATGCATATGTGACCATTAACATCTGCTAACCATGTGTATGTGACCATTAACATCTGCTAACCGTGTGTATGTGACCACTAACATCTGCTAACCGTGTGTATGTGACCATTAAAATCTGCTAACCGTGTGTATGTGACCATTAACATCTGCTAACCATGTGTATGTGACCATTAACATCTGCTAACCGTGTGTATGTGACCATTAACATCTGCTAACCGTGTGTATGTGACCATTAACATCTGCTAACCATGCGTATGTGACCATTAACATTTGCTAACCATGTGTATGTGACCATTAACATCTGCTAACCATGTATATGTGACCATTAACATCTGCTGACCATGTGTATGTGACCATTAACATCTGCTAACCGTGTGTATGTGACCACTAACATATGCTAACCGTGTGTATGTGACCATTAGCATCTGCTAACCATGAGTATGTGACCATTAACATCTGCTAACCATGTGTATGTGACCATTAACATCTGCTAACCATGTGTATGTGACCACTAACATCTGCTAACCGTGTGTATGTGACCATTAACATCTGCTAACTGTGTGTATGTGACCATTAACATCTGCTAACCATGCGTATGTGACCATTAACATTTGCTAAACATGTGTATGTGACCATTAACATCTGCTAACCATGTGTATGTGACCATTAACATCTGCTAACCGTGTGTATGTGACCATTAACATCTGCTAACCATGTGTATGTGACCATTAACATCTGCTAACCGTGTGTATGTGACCATTAACTTCTGCTAACCATGCATATGTGACCATTAACATATGCTAACCATGTGTATGTGACCATTAACATCTGCTAACCATGTGTATGTGACCATTAACATCTGCTAACCATGTGTATGTGACCATTAACATCTGCTAACCATGTGTATGTGACCATTAACATCTGCTAACCGTGTGTATGTGACCATTAACATCTGCTAACCATGTGTATGTGACCATTAACATCTGCTAACCGTGTGTATGTGACCATTAACATCTGCTAACCATGTGTATGTGACCATTAACATCTGCTAACCATGTATATGTGACCATTAACATCTGCTAACCATGTGTATGTGACCATTAACATCTGCTAACCATGTGTATGTGACCATTAACATCTGCTAACCATGTGTATGTGACCACTAACATCTGCTAACCGTGTGTATGTGACCATTAACATCTGCTAACCATGCATATGTGACCATTAACATCTGCTAACCATGTGTATGTGACCATTAACATCTGCTAACCGTGTGTATGTGACCACTAACATCTGCTAACCGTGTGTATGTGACCATTAAAATCTGCTAACCGTGTGTATGTGACCATTAACATCTGCTAACCATGTGTATGTGACCATTAACATCTGCTAACCGTGTGTATGTGACCATTAACATCTGCTAACCGTGTGTATGTGACCATTAACATCTGCTAACCATGCGTATGTGACCATTAACATTTGCTAACCATGTGTATGTGACCATTAACATCTGCTAACCATGTATATGTGACCATTAACATCTGCTGACCATGTGTATGTGACCATTAACATCTGCTAACCGTGTGTATGTGACCACTAACATATGCTAACCGTGTGTATGTGACCATTAGCATCTGCTAACCATGAGTATGTGACCATTAACATCTGCTAACCATGTGTATGTGACCATTAACATCTGCTAACCATGTGTATGTGACCATTAACATCTGCTAACCGTGTGTATGTGACCACTAACATCTGCTAACCGTGTGTATGTGACCATTAGCATCTGCTAACCGTGTGTATGTGACCACTAACATCTGCTAACCGTGTGTATGTGACCATTAGCATCTGCTAACCATGTGTATGTGACCATTAACATCTGCTAACCATGTGTATGTGACCATTAACATCTGCTAACCGTGTGTATGTGACCATTAACATCTGCTAACCGTGTGTATGTGACCACTAACATCTGCTAACCGTGTGTGTGACCATTAACATCTGCTAACCATGTGTTTGTGACCATTAACATCTGCTAACCATGTGTATGTGACCATTAACATTTGAATTGATTTGATTTGTATAGAGGAGATGGACCCACTGGATGCCCTCTAGGTTACAGGGAGCTGGGAGTCCCATCCAAACTACCAGGTGTGAAACAGGGAAGGGACTCAGGGGGTATGCTAATTTGGTATAGAGGAGACCTAACTCACTCTAAAATATTAATCAAAGCAGGAACATTTTACATTTGGATAGATATTCAAAAGGAAAGTATCTTACCAGAGAACAATGTCCTCCTGTGTGCTACCTGTATCCCCCCCACTAGAATCCCCATATTTAATGAAGACAGCAACTCCATCCTGGAGGGGGAAATCAATCATTTCCAGCCCCAGGGACATGTACTAGTCTGTGACGACCTAAATGCCAGAACCGGACAAGAACTTGACAAACTCAGCACACAGGGGGACAAACACCGATCTGGAGGTGACAGCATTCGCTCCCCCATATGCCCCCCGAGACAGTTATGACAACATAACCAACAAAAATAGGTCACAAATCCTGCAGGTCTGTCGCACGCTGGGTACGTACATAGTCAATGGAAGGCTTCGAGGGGACTCCTATAGTAGATACACCTATATTTAATCTCTTGGCAGTAGTACTGTAGACTACATTATCACTGACCTCAACCCAGAGTCTCTCAGAGTGTTCACAGTCAGTCCACTGACACCCATATCAGACCACAGCAGAACCACAGTCTTCTTGAACAGAGCAATACTCAATCATGAGACATCAAAGCCAAAGGAACTGAATGATATTAAGAAATTCTATAGATGGAAGGAATGTAGTGTGGAAACCTACCAAAAAAACAATTAGGCAACAACAAATTCAAACCCTATTAGACAACATCCTGGACTAAACGTTCCACTCTAATAGTGAAGATGTGAACTTGGCAAGAGAAAATGTTAACAATATATTTGACCTCAGCTTCCCTATCAAATAAAACAATTTCAAAAAACAAAGAAAATTTTAACAACAATGACAAATGGTTTGATTAAGAATGCAAAAACCTAAGAAAGAAATTGAGAAACCTATCCAACCAGAAAACCAGAGTCTACCCCTTCACTGTGGTGAATCACTGAAACAATACAGAAATACACTACGGGGAAAGAAGGAACAGCACATCAGAAATCAGCTCAATGTAATTGAAGAATCCATAGACTCTCACCCCTTCTGGGAAATTGGAAAACACTAAACAAACAACAACACGAAGTTAGTATCTATCCAAAATGGAGATCTTTGGGTAAAGCAATATTTTTGGCCCTATAACAAAGAACAAACAGCAGAAACATATACAAAATCAAATACAAATCTTGCAATAAACTATTATTAAAGACTACCAGAACACACTGGATTCTCCAATTAAATTAACAACAGGACAATATACAAACCCTCCAACCCAAAAAGGCCTGTGGTGTAACGGTATCCTCAATGAAATGATAAAATATACAGACAACAAATTCCAAATGGCTATATTTAACTTCTTTGGGACTGGGGGCAGTATTGAGTAGCTTAGATAATAAGGTGCCCAGAGTATACTGCCTGCTACTCAGGCCCAAAAGCTAGAATATGCATATAATTATAAAATATTTGGATAAAACTCTGAAGTTTCAAAAACTGTTTGAATGATGTCTGTGAGTATAACATAACTCATATGGAATGCAAGAACCTGAGACAAAATCTAACCAGGAAGTGGGAAATCTGAGGTTTGAAGTTTTTCAAGTCATATCCTATCGAATATACAGTGTCTATGGGGTCATATTGCACTTCCTAGGGCTTCCACTAGATGTCAACAGTCTTTAGAACCGTGTTTCATGCTTCTACTGTGAATGAGGAGAGAATAAGAGCTGATTGAGTCAGGGGTCTGGCAGAGTGCCATGAGCTCAGTCTTGCGCTTACCAGTGAGAGTTAGCTGCATTCCATTGCATTTTCTAAAGACAAAGGAATTGTCCGGTTGAAACATTATTGAAGATTTATGATAAAAACATCCTAAAGATTCTGTACATCGTTTGACATGTTTCTAGCACCTGTTATATAACATTTTGGACTTCTCGTCTGAATTTTGACCTGGACTTGCCCGCGCCTCGTGAGTTTGGATTTGTGAACTAAACGCGCAAACAAAAAGGAGGTATTTGGACATAAATTATGGACTTCATCGAACAAAAAAAACATTTGTGGAACTGGGATTCCTGGGAGTGCATTCCGATGAAGATCATCAAAGGTAAGTGAATATTTATAATGCCATTTCTGACTTTTGTGACACCTCTCCTTCTTTGGAAAATGGCTGTATGTTTTTCTGTGGTTAGGTGCTGACCTAACATAATAGCGGTGCTTTCGCCGTGAAGCCTTTTTGAAATCTTACACAGTTAACTTCTTGAACTTACCCATCCCGGATCCGGTATCGTGAATACAGCCTGAGGCTCATTACCATAACGCAACGTTAACGATTTATGAAAATCGCAAATGAAATTAAATGAATGTGCTAGCTCTCAAGCTTAGCCTTTTCTTAACAACACTGTCATCTCAGATTTTCAAAATATGCTTTTGAACCATAGCAAAACAAGCATTTGTGTAAGAGTATTGATAGCTAGCGTAGAATTTAGCGCAGCATTTAGCGGGCAACATTTGCACAAAAACCAGAAAAGTATTCAAACAAAATCATTTACCTTTGAAGAACTTCAGATGTTTTCAATGAGGAGACTCTCAGTTACATAGCAAATGTTCAGTTTTTCCTGAAAGATTCTTTGTGTAGGAGAAATCGCTCCGTTTTGTACATCACGTTTGGGTACCCAAAAAAATGAAAATTCAGTCATCAAAACGGCAAACTTTTTTCCAAATTAACTCCATAATATCGACTGAAACATGGCAAACGCTGTTTAGAATCAATCCTCAAGGTGTTTTTCACATATCTCTTCATTGATATATCATTCGTGGAAGTCTACTTTCTCCTCTGAATCCCTTGGAAAAGGACTTGCAGCTGAAGATGACGCACCAATTTCGACGGAGGACACCGGGCGGACACCTGGAAAATGTAGTCTCTTATGGTCAATCTTCCAATGATATGCCTACAAATATGTCACAATGCTGCAGACACCTTGGGAAAACGGTAGAAAGTGTTAGCTCGTTCGTGGCGCATTCACAGCCATATAAGGAGACAATGAAAAACAGAGGCTCAAAAATCATGCTCATTTCCTGTTTGAAGTTTCATCTTGGTTTCGCCTGTAGCATCAGTTCTGGGGCACTCACAGACAATATCTTTGCAGTTTTGGAAACGTCAGAGTGTTTTCTTTCCAAAGCCGTCAATTATATGCATAGTCGAGCATCTTTTTGTGACAAAATATCGCGCTTTAAACGGGCACGTTTTTTTTTATCCAATAATGAAATAGCGCCCCCATAGATGTAAGAGGTCTGCAGCTCCTGGCATCACCTTACTACAATCTGAAGTCAAATGTCAACTGTTTGCTGGTGCTTCTGTCACCAACCAAGGAGGGCTTTCAGCTGCACCTAGATCTTCTGCACAAATTCTGCCAGACCTGGACTCTGAAAGTAAATCTCAGTAAGACAAAAATCATGGTGTTCCAAAAAGGTCCAGTTGCTAGGACCACAAATACAAATTCCATCTAGACACCGTTGCCCTAGAGTACACAAAAAACTACACATACCTCGGCCTAAACATCAGCGCCACATCTAACTTCCACGAAGCTGTGAATGAGCTGAAAGACAATGCAAGAACGGCTTTCTATGCCATCAAAATTAACATAGAATTTGACATACCAATTAGGATCTGGCTAAAAATACTTGAATCAGTTATAGAACCCATTGCCCTTTATTTTTGTGAGGTCTGGGGTCCGCTCACCAACCAAGAATTCACAAAATGGGAAAAACACCAAATTGAGACTGCATTCAGAATTCTGCAAAAAAATCCTCTGTTTACAACGTAAAACACCAAAAATGCATGCAGAGCAGAATTAGGGCGATACCCGCTAATTATTAAAAACCAGAAAAGAGACTTTAAATTCTACAACCACCTAAAAGGAAGCAATTCCAAAACCTTTCATAACAAAGCCATCAACTACAGAGCGATGAACCTGGAGAAGGGTCCCCTAAGCAAGCTGGTCCTGGGGCTCTGTTCACAAACACAAACACACCCCACAGATCCCCTGGACAGCAACACAATTAGACCCAACCAAATCATGACCAAACAGAAAGATAATTACTTGACATATCGGAAAGAATTTACAAAACAACTGAGCAAACAAGAATGCTATTTGGCCCTAAACAGAGAGTACACAGTGGCAGAATTCCTGACCACCGTGACTTACCCAAACTTAAGGAAAGCTTTGACTATGTATAGACTCAGTGAGAATAGCCTTGCTATTGAGAAGGCCGTCATAGGCACACCTGGCTCTGAAGAGAAGACAGGCTATGTGCACACTGCCCACAAAATGCTATTGACAAAATGCTACTGACATTTTAACATCTCCCTGTCTGAGTCTGTAATACAAAAATATTTTAAGCAGATCACCATAGTGCCTATGCCCAAGAACCCTAAGGTAACCAGCCTAAATGACTACTGACCCGTAGCACTCATGTCTGTGGCCATGAAGTGCTTTGAAAGGCTCGTCATGCATCACATCAACACCATCATCCCAGAAACACTAGCCCCACTCCAATTTGCATACCGCCCCAACAGATCCACAGATGATGCCATCTCTTTTGCACTCCACACTGCCCATTCCCACCTGGACAAAATGCTGTTCATTGACAACAGCTCAGCTCTCAACACCATAGTGCCCTCAAAGCTCATTAATAACTTATGGACCCAGGGACTAAACACCTCCCTCTGCAACTAGAGTTTTATTTTATTTTTTTATTTCACCTTTGTTTAACCAGGTCGGTCAGTTGAGAACATGTTCTCATTTACAAGAAAAAGCAAATAAGTGTGACAAAAACAACAACAAAGAGTGGGAAGAAAAAAAATGTACTGTCAATAACATACTAGAAAAATCTGTATACTTATTTTCCTCCATAATTTTCAAATAAATTCATAAAAAATCCTACAATATGATTTTCTGGATTTTTTTCTCTCTCATTTTGTCTGTCATAGTTGAAGTGTACCTATGATGAAAATTACAGACCTCTCTCATATTTCTAAGTGGGAGAACTTGCACAATTGGTGGCTGACTAAATACTTTTTTGCCCCACTGTAGTTGGATGGGCTATTTACAGATGGGCTGTGTACAGCTGCAGCGATCGGTAAGCTGCTCTGACAGCTGATGCTTAAAGTTAGTGAGGGAGTTATAAGTCTCCAACTTCAGTGATTTTTGCAATTCGTTCCACTCATTGGCAGCAGAGAACTAGAAGGAAAGGCGGCCAAAGTGGGTGTTGGCTTTGGGAATGACCAGTGAAATATTCCTGTTGGAGTGCGTGCAAAGGGTGGGTTTTGCTGCTATGGTGACCAGTGAGCTGAGATAAGAAAGAGCTTTACCTAGCAAAGACTTATAGATGACCTGGAGCCAGTGGGTTTGGCGACAAATATGTAGCGAGGACCAGCCAACGAGAGCATACAGGTCGTAGTGGTGGGTATTATATGGGGCTTTGGTGACAAAATGGATGGCACTGTGATAGACTGCATCCAATTTGCTGAGTAAGGTGTTGGAGGCTATTTTGTAAATGACATTGCCGAAGTCAAGGATCGGTAGGATAGTCAGTTTTATGAGGGTATGTTTGGCAGCATCAGTGAGGGAGGATTTGTTGCAAAATAGGAAGCCGATTCTAGATTTAATTTTGGATTGGAGATGCTTATATGAGTCTGGAATGAGAGTTTACAGTCTAGCCAGACACCTAGGTATTTGTAGTTATCCACATATTCAGAACTGTCCGAACTGTCCAGAGTGGTGATGCTGGTTGGGTGGGCAGATGCAGGCTGCAATTGTTTGAAGAGCATGCATTTGGTTTTACTTCCATTTAAGAGCAGTTGGAGGCCATGGAAGGAGTGTTGTATGGCATTGAAGCTCGTTTGGAGGTTTGTTGACACAGTGCCTAAAGAAGGGCCAGATGTATATAGAATGGTGCCGTCTGTGTGGAGGAGGATCAAAGAATCACCTGCAGCAAAGAGCGACAAGAGCAACATATTTGATATATACATATTCTCGATTGTCGTGGGTATATTGGTGGTGACAGTGTTTCCTAGCCTCAGTGCAGTGGGCAGCTGGGAGGTGTTGCTCTTATTCTCCATGGACTTCACAGTGTCCCACTGTGAATTGGAATTGGAATTAGTGCTGCAGGATGCAAATTTCTGTTTGAAAAAGCTAGCATTGGCTTTCCTGACTGACTGTGTGTATTGGTTCCTAACTTCCCTGAAAAGTTGCATATCCCAGCGACTATTCAAAGCTAGTGCAGTGCGCCACAGGATGTTTTTGTGCTGGTCAAGGGCAGTCAAGTCTGGAATGAACCCTCTGTTCTTAGTTCCACATTTTTATAGGGGCATGCTTATTTAAGATGGTGAGGAAAGTACTTTTAAAGAACAACCAGGCATCTTCTACTGACGGGATGAGGTCAATATCCTTCCAGGATACCCGATCCAGGTCGATTAGAAAGGCTTGCTCGCAAAAGTGTTTTAGGGAGCGTTTGACAGAGATGAAGGGTGGTCATTTGACAGCGGACCCATAACGGAGGCAAGGCAATGAGGCAGAGGTCACCGAGATCCTGGTTGAAGACAGCAGAGGTGTATTTAGAGGGCAAGTTGTTCAGGATGATATCTATGAAGGTGCCCATGTTTACAGATTTTGGGTTGTACCTGGTAGGTTCCTTGATAATTTGTGTGAGATGGGGGGCATTTAGCTTACATTGTAGGACGGCCGTGGTGTTAAGCACATCCCAGTTTAGCTCACACCTAACAGTACGAACTCTGACAATAGATGGGTGGCAATCAATTCACATATAATATTCAGGGCACAGCTGGGAGCTGAGGGGGGTCTATAAGAAGCTGCAACAGTGAGGGACTTATTTCTGGAGAGATTTTTAAAAGTAGAAGCTCAAACTGTTTCGGCATAGACCTGGATTGTATGACAAAACTCTGCAGGCTATCTCTACAGTAGATTACAAATCCACCCCCTTTAGGAGTTCTATCTTGACTGAAATTGTTTTAATTGGGGATGGAAATTTCAGCATTTTTGGTGGCCTTCCTAAGCCAGGATTCAGACACGGCAAGGGCATCGGGGTTGGCTGAGTTTGCTAAAGCAGTGAGTAAAGCAAAATGTTAACAAATGAGAGCGCCTGGGGACACACAGGGCCTGGGTTAACCTCTACATTACCAGAGGAACAGAGGAGGAGTAGGATGAGGGTACGGCTAAAGGTTATAAGAACTGGTTGTCTAGTGCGTTGGGAACAGAGAATAAAAGGAGCAGAATTTTGGGCGTGGTAGAATAGATTCAGGGCATAATGTACAGACAGGAGTATGGTGGGGTGTGAGTACAGTGGAGGTGGTTGCACCTCTGGAGGCACCAGTTAAGCTCGGTGCGGTCTCCGCATGTGTGGGGGTGGGACAAAGGAGCTATCTGAGGCATGTTGAATGGGACTTGGGCCTTTTGTACTTTAACCAATTGCACATCTTTACAACACTGTATATAGGCATATAACATTTGAAATGTCTTTATTCTTTTGGAACTTCTGTGAGTGTAATGTTTACTGTACATTTTTATTGCATTTTTGTATATTCTCTACTTCACTTGTTTTGGAAATGTTAACATGTTTCCCATGCCAATACAGCCCTTGAATTGAAATTGAATTGAGAGAGGGAGAGAGAGAGAGAGAGAGAGAGAGAGAGTGAGAGAGAGAGAGAGAGACAGAGTGACAGAGAGAAGACAGAGAGACAGAGAGACATAGAGAGAGGAGGGAGAGACAGTGACAGAGACAGAGAGAGAGAGAGAGAGAGAGAGAGAGAGAGACAGAGTGACAGAGAGAGAGAAGACAGACATGGCTCTCAAGAGAAGACAGGCTATGTGCTCACTGCCCACAAAATGAGGTGGAAACTGAGCTGCACTTCCTAACCTCCTGCCCAATGTATGACCATATTAGAGAGACATATTTCCCTCAGATTACACAGATCCACAAAGAATTCGAAAACAAATCCAATTTTGAAAAACTCCCATATCTACTGGGTGAAATTCCACAGTGTGCCATCAGAGCAGCAAGATTTGTGACCTGTTGCCACGAGAAAAGGGCAACCAGTGAGGAACAAACACCATTGTAAATACAACCCATATCTATGCTTATTTATTTTATCTTGTGTCCTTTCAAATTTGTACCTTGTAAAAACACTGTATATATATATATATAATATGACATTTTCAATGTCTTTATTGTTTTGAAACTTCTGTATGTGTGATGTCTACTGTTAATTTTTATTGTTTACCTTACTTGCTTTGGCAATGTTAACACATGTTTCCCATGCCAATAAAGCCCCTTGAATTGAAAAATTGAATTGACAGAGTGACAGAGAGAGAGAGAGACAGAGTGACAGAGAGAGAGAGAGAGAGAGAGAGAGAGAGAGAGAGAGAGAGAGGGAGTGACAGAGAGACAGAGAGAGAGAGAGAGAGAGAGATAGGGGAGGGAAGGAAGGAGATAAAGGACATTGAGGAGATTTGAGTTGATGTTCCTATGGTCTTAAACTGAGGTTGTTTGTATTTATAACCTGTCCATACCTCTCTGTCTCTCAGAGGTGAGGAAGATCCCATTTCCTCATCTACTCATCGACTGCCTCGAGGCCCCTGCGCCATCGACCCAAAGGGGTGTGTGTGTACATTTCATGAATAATCAGCTACAGTATGAACAAGTTTACCTGCAGTCTTTGACACGCCATCCATCGCAGAATATTGTGATGCATTGACCTTCAGTGTAAAAGGTGTGGCTTTACGTAGTGTGTGTATGCATGTAAACCGGAGACGTGTTTCTCATTAACCTTGTCAGAATATATCCAATACTGCTAATTGTATAAACAGAGGATTTAAAAAGGTGTGAGAGATAATGAAAGAGGTGAGAGTCAGAGAGAGACGTGATGGAATGAGAGATAATGAAAGAGGTGAGAGTCAGAGAGATGTGATGGAATGAGAAATAATGAAAGAGGTGAGAGTCAGAGAGATGTGATGGAATGAGAGATAATGAAAGAGGTGAGAGTCAGAGAGACGTGATGGAATGAGAGATAATGAAAGAGGATGAGAGTCAGATGGAATGAGAGATGTGATGGAATGATGAGAAGTGAACGAGCTGAGAGACACATGATGTATGCATTCCAGTCTCCACATATTAGTTGACCTTTATTACATCTTCCAATTCCTCAGTAACATATAGACTAAACTCAGATTATACAGTCTACAGTAGCATATAAACTCATCTCAGTTGATTCAGTCTACAGTCTACAGTACAGTGAGTCAGATATTATCAGTTGATTCAGTCTACAGTGCAGTGAGTCAGATATGATCAGTTGATTCAGTCTACAGTCTACAGTACAGTGAGTCAGATATGATCAGTTGATTCAGTCTACAGTCTACAGTACAGTGAGTCAGATATGATCAGTTGATTCAGTCTACAGTCTACAGTACAGTGAGTCAGATATGATCAGTTGATTCAGTCTACAGTACAGTACAGTGAGTCAGATACAGTGAGTCAGATATGATCAGTTGATTCAGTCTGACAGATATGATCTTGATTCAGTCTACAGCAGTGAGTCAGATATGATCAGTTGATTCAGTCTACAGTCTACAGTACAGTGAGTCAGATATGATCAGTTGATTCAGTCTACAGTCTACAGTACAGTGAGTCAGATATGATCAGTTGATTCAGTCTGTCAGTGTTACTGTACTTTATGTCAGATATTATCTCTCATGGCTCTCTGTTTACGTTCCACAGAGACATCACATTCAGGGAGAGGAGAACTATACAAAACACACACACACACACACACACACACACACACACACACACACAGGGAGAGAGACACACACACACAGACACACACACACACACACACAGGGACACACACACAGAGACACAGAGACATACACACAGATACACACCCAGACACACACAAAGAGAGAGGGAGAGGGACCCAGAAGGAGATAGACTCACAGAGACAGAAGGAGATAGAGGGAGAGACAGAATGAGAGAGGGAGAGGGAGAGACAGAAGGAGATCACTGGGAATAGACAGAATAAGATAGAGGGAGAGACAGAAAGAGAGGAGGGAGAGGGAGAGACTCTCCCCCTCTTTCTCTTTCTCTCAGAAGGAGATAGAGGGAGAGACAGAAAGAGAGAGAGGGAGAGGGAGAGACCTACAGATACATACTGACAGAAAGATAGAGGGAGAGACAGATGTTTGTTGCTAGGGAGAGACAGAATAGATGTTTAGATGTCAACATTTAAATACCACTTTCCCAAGGAGATAGAGGGAGAGACAGAAAGGGAGAGGGAGTGGAGAGACAGAAGGAGATAGAGGGAGAGACAGAAAGGAGAGAGGGAGAGACAGAAGGAGATAGAGGGGAGAGACAGAAGGAGATAGAGGGAGAGAGAAAGCGAGGGAGAGGGAGTGAGGAGAGATAGAAGAGGAGATAGAGGGAGTGGGAGAGACAGAAGGAGATAGAGGGAGAGACAGAAGGAGATAGAGGGAGAGACAGAAAGGGAGAGAGAAGGAGATAGAGGGAGAGACAGAAGGAGATAGAGGGAGAGACAGAAGGAGATAGAGGGAGAGACAGAAGGAGATAGAGGGAGAGAGAAAGGGATAGAGGGAGAGACAGAAGGAGATAGAGGGAGAGACAGAAAGAGAGTGAGTGAGATTGAGTGATACACGTGAGGGGGAACATTAATTTGTGTAGTTGAGTAAAGAGTAAGACATAAATAGAGCAGCAGTATTAAAACATCCCACTGTTTTACAGACCACCTGCTGCCAGGGGCATATATCCTATTAATACCACAGATGTAACCTCCTATTTAAAATGATGTTAACACACCATTACTAACAGCTATTGTATCGGCTTCTTCATTCTTCAAGGTGCAGATAGATGCTTTACACCCATCATGGTGGAATACATAGGAATACATAGGATAAAGCCAACTTCAGCACAGTCTCTTCTTCCCAGAGCCACCCATCTCAATCCCCTCTCTGTCTCTCTGCCTCCCCAGAGCACCTCTAACCCTGTCTCAGCCCTCTCTAACAGGCCCTGTCTCTCTGCCTCCCCTGAGCTACTCTAACCTCTAACCCTGTCTCAGTCCTCTCTAACAGGCCCTGTCTCTCTGCCTCCCCAGAGCACCTCTAACCCTGTCTCAGCCCTCTCTAACAGGCCCTGTCTCTCTGCCTCCCCTGAGCTACTCTAACCTCTAACCCTGTCTCAGCCCTCTCTAACAGGCCCTGTCTCTCTGCCTCCCCTGAGCTACTCTAACCCTGTCTCAGTCCTCTCTAACAGGCCCTGTCTCTCTGCCTCCCCAGAGCACCTCTAACACTGTCTCAGCCCTCTCTAACAGGCCCTGTCTCTCTGCCTCCCCTGAGCTACTCTAACCCTGTCTCAGTCCTCTCTAACAGGCCCTGTCTCTCTGCCTCCCCAGAGCACCTCTAACCCTGTCTCAGTCCTCTCTAACAGGCCCTGTCTCTCTGCCTCCCCTGAGCTACTCTAACCTCTAACCCTGTCTCAGTCCTCTCTAACAGGCCCTGTCTCTCTGCCTCCCCTGAGCACCTCTAACCTCTAACCCTGTCTCAGTCCTCTCTAACAGGCCCTGTCTCTCTGCCTCCCCTGAGCACCTCTAACCTCTAACCCTGTCTCAGCCCTCTCTAACAGGCCCTGTCTCTCTGCCTCCCCTGAGCACCTCTAACCCTGTCTCAGTCCTCTCTAACAGGCCCTGTCTCTCTGCCTCCCCTGAGCACCTCTAACCTCTAACCCTGTCTCAGTCCTCTCTAACAGGCCCTGTCTCTCTGCCTCCCCTGAGCACCTCTAACCTCTAACCCTGTCTCAGTCCTCTCTAACAGGCCCTGTCTCTCTGCCTCCCCTGAGCACCTCTAACCTCTAACCCTGTCTCAGCCCTCTCTAACAGGCCCTGTCTCTCTGCCTCCCTGAGCACCTCTAACCTCAGGGAGGTAACAGCTGTCTCAGCCCTATCATAACAGGCCCTGGCCTCCCTGAGAGCAACCCTGTCTAGAGAAGGCCCTGGTTCTGCCTCCCATGAAGGACCTCTAACCCTGTCTCAGCCTCTCTGGTTGTGGTTATCATGAAGCCCTGTCTCTCTGCCTCCCATGAGCACCTCTCTAACCTGGAGAGCTAACCCAGTCTCAGTCCTCTCTAACAGGAGGTAGCCCTGTCTCTCTGAAGGAGAACCTCCACTGAGGACAGATGGTTGTGGTTATCTAACCTCTAACCCTGATGGTCAGGGTCATGAAGTCCTCTCTAACAGGGAGGTAGAGAGCAGCTAGAGAAGGCCAGATGGTTGTGGTTATCATGAAGGAGAACAGGGAGGTCTAAGAAGGCCTAACCCTGTCTTATCATGAAGGAGAACAGGGAGGTCTCTAACAGGCCCTGATCTCTCTGCCTCCCCTGAGGGAGGTACCTCTAGAGCACCTCTAACCCTGTCTCAGAAGGAGAACAGGGAGGTCTCTAACAGGCCAGATGTCTGGTTATCTGCCTCCCAGGGAGGTGAGCACCTCTAAAGGCCAGTCTCAGCCCTATCTAAGGAGAACAGGCCCTGTCTCTCTGCCTCCCCTGTGCACCTCATAAGGAGTCTCAGGTAGAGAGCAGCTAGAGAGGCCCTGGTTGTGGTTATCATCCCCTGAGGAGGTAGAGAGCAGCTATAGAAGACCAGATGGTTGTGGTTATCATGAAGGAGAACAGGGAGGTGGAGAGCAGCTAAGAAGGCCAGATGGGTTGTGGTTCCCATGAAGCACCTCTAACCCAGATGTCTCAGTCCTATCTAAGGAGAACAGGCCCTGTCTCTCTGCCTCCCCTGGCCAGATGACCCTGTCTCAGTCCTCTCTAACAGGCCCTGTGGTTCTGCCTCCCCTGGAGAACAGGGAGGTCAGCTAACCAGATGTCTCAGTCCTCTCTAGAGAGGCCCTGTCTCTCTGCCTCCCCAGAGAGCAGCTCTAACCCAGATGTCTCAGAAGGAGAACTCTCTAACAGGCCAGATGTCTTATCTGAAGGAGAACAGGGAGGTAGAGCAGCTAGAGAAGGCCAGATGGTTGTGTTATCATGAAGGAGAACAGGGAGGTAACAGGCCCTGAGAAGGCCAGATGGTTGCCTCCCCATGAAGGAGAACAGGGAGGTAACAGCTGTCTCAGTCCTTGGGGTTAACATGAAGGAGTCTCTCTGCCTCCCAGCTGAGAACCAGATGGTTGTGGTTATCTAAGGAGAACAGGGAGGTCAGTCCTCTAACAAGGCCAGATGGTCTTATCATGAAGGAGAACAGGGAGGTGAGCACCTCTAACCTCTAACCCTGTCTCAGTCCAGCTCTAAGGCCAGATGGGTTGTGTTATCTGAAGGAGAACAGGGAGGTCCCAGCTAGAGAACCAGATGGTCTTATCATGAAGGAGAACATGGAGGTAACCCTGTCTCAGATGGTCCCATGAAGGAGAACAGGGAGGTAGAGAGCAGCTAACAAGGCCCTGGTTGTGGTTATCATGAAGGAGAACAGGGAGGTAGAGCACCTAGAAAGGCCAGATGTCTCAGAAGGAGAACTCTCTAACAGGCCCTGTCTTATCTGAAGGAGAACCTCTAACCAGCTAAGAAGGCCAGATGGTCTTATCATGAAGGAGAACTCAGCTAACAGGCCCTGGTCTTATCATGAAGGAGAACTCCCAGCTAGAGAAGGCCAGATGGTTGTGGTTATCATGAAGGAGAACTGTCTCAGAGAGCAGCTAGAGAAGGCCAGATGGTTGTGGTTATCATGAAGGAGAACAGGGAGGTAGAGAGCAGCTCCCCTGACCAGATGGTTGTAACCTCTGAAGGAGAACAGGGAGGTGGAGAGCAGCTAGAGAAGGCCAGATGGGTTGTGGTTATCATGAAGGAGAACAGGGAGGTAGAGAGCAGCTAGAGAAGGCCAGATGGGTTGTGGTTATCATGAAGGAGAACAGGGAGGTGGAGAGCAGCTAGAGAAGGCCAGATGGTTGTGGTTATCATGAAGGAGAACAGGGAGGTAGAGAGCAGCTAGAGAAGGCCAGATGGTTGGGGTTATCATGAAGATGGGAGGTAGAGTTAGAAGGCATGAAGGGTGATCAGGGAGAACTGGGAGGTAGAGAGCAGCTAGAGAAGGCCAGATGGTTGGGGTTATCATGAAGGAGAACAGGGAGGTAGAGAGCAGCTAGAGAAGGCCAGATGGTTGGGGTTATCATGAAGGAGAACAGGGAGGTAGAGAGCAGCTAGAGAAGGCCAGATGGTTGTGGTTATCATGAAGGAGAACAGGGAGGTAGAGAGCAGCTAGAGAAGGCCAGATGGTTGTGGTTATCATGAAGGAGAACAGGGAGGTAGAGAGCAGCTAGAGAAGACCAGATGGTTGGGGTTATCATGAAGGAGAACAGGGAGGTTGAGAGCAGCTAGAGAAGGCCAGATGGTTGTGGTTATCATGAAGGAGAACAGGGAGGTAGAGAGCAGCTAGAGAAGGCCAGATGGTTGTGGTTATCATGAAGGAGAACAGGGAGGTAGAGAGCAGCTAGAGAAGGCCAGATGGTTGTGGTTATCATGAAGGAGAACAGGGAGGTAGAGAGCAGCTAGAGAAGGCCAGATGGTTGTGGTTATCATGAAGGAGAACAGGGAGGTAGAGAGCAGCTAGAGAAGGCCAGATGGTTGTGGGTTATCATGAAGGAGAACAGGGAGGTAGAGAGCAGCTAGAGAAGGCCAGATGGTCGGGGTTATCATGAAGGAGAACAGGGAGGTAGAGAGCAGCTAGAGAAGGCCAGATGGTTGTGGTTATCATGAAGGAGAACAGGGAGGTAGAGAGCAGCTAGAGAAGGCCAGATGGTTGTGGTTATCATGAAGGAGAACAGGGAGGTAGAGAGCAGCTAGAGAAGGCCAGATGGTTGTGGTTATCATGAAGGAGAACAGGGAGGTAGAGAGCAGCTAGAGAAGGCCAGATGGTTGTGGTTATCATGAAGGAGAACAGGGAGGTAGAGAGCAGCTAGAGAAGGCCAGATGGTCGGGGTTATCATGAAGGAGAACATGGAGGTAGAGAGCAGCTAGAGAAGACCAGATGGTTGTGGTTATCATGAAGGAGAACAGGGAGGTAGAGAGCAGCTAGAGAAGGCCAGATGGTTGTGGTTATCATGAAGGAGAACAGGGAGGTAGAGAGCAGCTAGAGAAGGCCAGATGGTTGTGGTTATCATGAAGGAGAACAGGGAGGTAGAGAGCAGCTAGAGAAGGCCAGATGGTTGGGGTTATCATGAAGGAGAACAGGGAGGTAGAGAGCAGCTAGAGAAGGCCAGATGGTTGTGGTTATCATGAAGGAGAACAGGGAGGTAGAGAGCAGCTAGAGAAGGCCAGATGGTTGTGGTTATCATGAAGGAGAACAGGGAGGTAGAGAGCAGCTAGAGAAGGCCAGATGGTTGGGGTTATCATGAAGGAGAACAGGGAGGTAGAGAGCAGCTAGAGAAGGCCAGATGGTTGTGGTTATCATGATGGAGAACAGGGAGGTAGAGAGCAGCTAGAGATGGCCAGATGGTTGGGGTTATCATGAAGGAGAACAGGGAGGTAGAGAGCAGCTAGAGAAGGCCAGATGGTTGGGGTTATCATGAAGGAGAACAGGGAGGTAGAGAGCAGCTAGAGAAGGCCAGATGGTTGGGGTTATCATGAAGGAGAACAGGGAGGTAGAGAGCAGCTAGAGAAGGCCAGATGGTTGTGGTTATCATGAAGGAGAACAGGGAGGTGGAGAGCAGCTAGAGAAGGCCAGATGGTTGTGGTTATCATGAAGGAGAACAGGGAGGTAGAGAGCAGATAGAGAAGGCCAGATGGTTGTGGTTATCATGAAGGAGAACAGGGAGGTAGAGAGCAGCTAGAGAAGGCCAGATGGTTGGGTTATCATGAAGGAGAACAGGGAGGTAGAGAGAAGCTAGAGAAGGCCAGATGGTTGGGGTTATCATGAAGGAGAACAGGGAGGTAGAGAGAAGCTAGAGAAGGCCAGATGGTCGGGTTATCATGAAGGAGAACAGGGAGGTGGAGAGCAGCTAGAGAAGGCCAGATGGTTGTGGGTATCATGAAGGAGAACAGGGAGGTAGAGAGCAGATAGAGAAGGCCAGATGGTTGGGGTTATCATGAAGGAGAACAGGGAGGTAGAGAGCAGCTAGAGAAGGCCAGATGGTTGGGGTTATCATGAAGGAGAACAGGGAGGTAGAGAGAGCTAGAGAAGGCCAGATGGTTGGGGTTATCATGAAGGAGAACAGGGAGGTGAGAGAGCAGCTAGAGAAGGCCAGATGGTTGTGGGTTATCATGAAGGAGAACAGGGAGGTAGAGAGCAGATAGAGAAGGCCAGATGGTTGGGGTTATCATGAAGGAGAACAGGGAGGTAGAGAGCAGCTAGAGAAGGCCAGATGGTTGGGGTTATCATGAAGGAGAACAGGGAGGTTGAGAGCAGCTAGAGAAGGCCAGATGGTTGGGGTTATCATGAAGGAGAACAGGGAGGTTAAGAGAAGCTAGAGAAGGCCAGATGGTCGTGGTTATCATGAAGGAGAACAGGGAGGTAGAGAGCAGCTAGAGAAGGCCAGATGGTCAGGGTTATCATGAAGGAGAACAGGGAGGTTGAGAGCAGCTAGAGAAGGCCAGATGGTTGGGGTTATCATGAGGGTGTCGAGAGGGCAGAGTCCCCAGAAAGCTGCCGTGAAATGACACTTTCAATGAACCGCCAGAGAACAAGACAGTCAATACTCCCGTCTCTCACCAGAGGCCTTCTGTCACAGTTTATGTACCTCAGTTTCATCTACTTCCATTTGAATTGCTATCAGTTCTCTGCGACTGATGATCCAAAATGGCTCACACAAAACAAGCCAGAGGGGGAAACTACTTGAGACAAAAGAGGGGAGACCCAAAGCGATCGGGAACATGAGAAACCAAAAGAGAGGCAGAAATCATTCAGGCCAGATAGGGAAGAACTTATTCCAGACAATGAGAAAATCATTCAGCCAGATAGGGGAAAACCTATTCCAGACCATGAGAAAATAATTCAGGCCAGATAGGGGAAAACTATTTTATTACCTTTATTTATCTAGGCAAGTTAGTTAATTAAGAACAAATTATTTTTTTCAATGACAGCCTTCAATGACAGCCTGTTCAAGGGCAGAACATGTTTTTACCTTGTCAGCTCAGAGATTCAATCTTGCAACCTTTTTATTACTAGTCCAACGCTAATCACTAGGCAACCTGCCACCCCAATGGGAGAACCCATTCCAAACCAAGAGAAAATCCTTCAGGCCTGATAGGGGACAACCCATTCCAGACCAAGAGGAAATCCTTCAGGCCTGATAGGGGACAACCCATTCCAGACCAGGAGAAATCTTCAGGGGTAAAACACTTCCCACCATCAGGAAATCCTATAGATATAGACTATAGATATTAGACTATAGATATAGACTATAGATATTCCAGACTATAGATGTAAATAGATTCAGGCCTGATAGATATTAGACTATAAATATAGACTATACATACAACCTATTCCAGACCAAGATAGATGTAGACTATAGATATTAGACTATAGATATAACTATAGATGATAGACTATAGATGTAGACTATAGAAATCCTAGGCCTGATAGATGACAGACTATTCCAGATCAGGAGAGAGTCTAGATAAAACACTTAGATATCACAACTGACTATAGATATAGACTATAGATATTAGACTATAGATATAGACTATAGATATAGACTATAGATGTAGACTATAGATGTAGACTATAGATATAGACTATAGATATAGACTATAGATATAGCCTATAGATATAGACTATAGATGTAGACTATAGATATTAGACTATAGATATAGACTATAGATATAGACTATAGATGTAGATATAGATGTATAGATATAGATGTAGACTATAGATGTAGACTATAGATGTAGACTATAGATGTAGACTATAGATGTAGACTATAGATGTAGACTATAGATGTAGATATAGATATAGACTATAGATATAGACTATAGATATAGATATAGATATAGATATAGACTATAGATATAGATATAGATATAGATATAGACTATAGATATAGATATAGATATAGACTATAGATATAGACTATAGATATAGATATAGACTATAGATATAGATATAGATATAGATATAGACTATAGATATAGACTATAGATATAGATATAGACTATAGATATAGATATAGACTATAGACTATAGACTATAGATATAGACTATAGATATAGACTATAGATATAGACTATAGATATAGACTATAGATATAGACTATAGATGCTTGCCTCTGTAGCTGAATATGAAAGGACTGTGGTCAGACAGGGATGTACTGCCTGCTCTTTTATCATTCATGTCTTTGGGTCTGCCTCCCTTCTCTCTCTCTCTCTCTAACACCCCACGGGAGCTAAACACTAGCTAATGTGTCTCCCACTGCATTCGACAGAGATACATCAAACCTGTTCTGGGCCCTCGGGCACCGCAACAAAGAACACACTGAGATATATCCAACCTGTTCTGCCCCCCCCAGGCACCGCAACAAAGAACACACTGAGATATATCCAACCTGTTCTGGCCCCCCAGGCACCGCAACGAAGAACACACTGAGATATATCCAACCTGTTCTGGCTCCCCCAGGCACCGCAACAAAGAACACACTGAGATATATCCAACCTGTTCTGGACCCCCAAGCACCGCAACAAAGAACACACTGAGAGATATATCCAACCTGTTCTGGCCCCACATGCTCAAACAAATACAAAGAACACACTGAGATATATTAATAGATAAAACAGCTGACAATGATGACAATACTGTGAAAGATGGCTCCCTGCTCAAACACTCTAAATACACATGAATGCTGAGGATGGATGGATGGATGAATGAATGGATTGATGAATGGATGGATGGATGGCTGAATGTTGGATGGATGGATAGTTGTTGGATGGATATTGGATGGATGGATGTTGGATGGATGGATGTTGGATGGATAATGGATGGATGGATGGATGGATGGATGGATGGAGGAATGGATGTTGGATGGATGGATTGGATGGATGGATGGATGGATTATGCAGAATATAGCTGTTGCAAATTTGGGGAGTTCCATAGCCTGTCTATAAATCTGTAACTCATCAGTCTGTCTTTAAATCAGTGACTTGCCACCAATCGATTTCAGTCATGGTAATGCCTCTTGGGTCTGTGTGTCAGTGTGTCTGTGAGTCTGTGTGTCTGTGTGTCAGTGTGTCTGTGAGTCTGTGTGTCTGTGAGTCTGTGTGTCTGTGTGTCTGTGAGTCTGTGTGTTTGTGTGTCTGTGAGTCTGTGAGTCTGTGTGTCTGTGAGTCTGTGTGTTTGTGTGTTTGTGTGTTTGTGTGTTTGTGTGTTTGTGTGTTTGTGTGTCTGTGAGTCTGTGTGTCTGTGTGTCTGTGTGTCTGTGTGTCTGTGAGTGTCTGTGTGTTTGTGTGTGAGTCTGTGTGTTTGTGTGTCTGTGTGTCTGTTAAAGAGTCTGTAGTCTGTGAGTCTGTGTGAATGTGTGTCTGTAGTCTGTGGACAGTGATTATTTGATGAGTTGTCATGGAAACAGGCTGAGATAATGTAAGGTTTAGGACGGATGGACATCTGTTGAGCGGTTGAATGGAAGTCCATCAAGTCACATGACTTCGTGTTCTAACAGAATTTAGTCCATTCTTTTCTTGTCCTCCACCTCAATGACAGATTGTTCCCATGTTCAGAACAACCTGTCACATCCACCCCAACCTGTCACATCCACCCCCAACCAGCTCACATCCACCCCAACCTGTCACATCCACCCCCCAACCAGCTCACATCCCCCAACCTGTCACATCCACCCCCAACCAGCTCACATCCCCCCCAACCTGTCACATCCACACCCAACCAGCTCACATCCCCCCAACCTGTCACATCCACACCCCAACCAGCTCACATGCCCCCCAACCTGTCACATTCACCCCCCAGCCATCTCACATCCCCCCAACCTGTTACATCCTCCCCCCAACCTGTCACACCCCCCAACCTGTCACATCCTCCCCCAAACCTGTCACAATAAAACCCAACCTGTCAAATCCCCCCATCAACCTGTCACATCCTCCGCCCAACCTGTCATATCATCCCCCCAACTGGTCACATTCTCCCCCAACCTGTCACATTCTCCCCCAAACTGTCACATTCTCCCCCCAACCTGTCACATTCTCCCCCAACCTGTCACATTCTCCCCCCAACTGGTCACATTCTCCCCCAACCTGTCACATTCTCCCCCCAACCTGTCACATCCACCCCCCAACCTGTCATATCATCCCCCCAACTGGTCACATTCTCCCCCCAAACTGTCACATTCTCCCCCAACCTGTCAAATTCTCCCCCCAACCTGTCACATCCACCCCCCAACCAGCTCACATCCCCCAACCTGTCACATCCACCACCCAACCATCTCACATCCCCCCAACCTGTTACATCCTCCCCCAACCTGTCACACCCCCCAACCTGTCACATCCTCCCCCAAACCTGTCACATTAAAACCCAACCTGTCAAATCCCCCCATCAACCTGTCACATTCTCCCCCCAACCTGTCATATCATCCCCCCAACTGGTCACATTCTCCCCCAACCTGTCATATTCTCCCCCAACCTGTCACATCCTCCCCTCAACCTGTCATATCATCCCCCCAACTGGTCACATTCTCCCCCAAACCTCACCACAACCTGTCATCTCCCCCCAACCTGCCACATCCACCCCCACCATCTCACATCCCCCAACCTGTCACCTCCCCCCAACCTGTCATCTCAACCACACCCCCAACCTGTCACATCCTCCCCAAACATGTCACCACAAAACCACACCGTGTCACCCCCCATCACCAAATCCTCCGTGTCATCTCCCCCCAACTGGTCACATTCTCCCCCCAACCTGTCACCTCCCCCAACTGGTCACATTCTCCCCCAACCTGTCACCTCACCGTGTCACCTTTCCGTGTCACCTCACCACTCCGTGTCACCTCACCACACCGTGTCACCTCACCACACCGTGTCATCTCACCACACCGTGTCACCTCACCACTCCGTGTCACCTCACCACACCGTGTCACCTCACCACACCGTGTCACCTCAACACACCGTGTCAACTCTCCGTGTCACCTCAACACTCCGTGTCACCTCACCACACCGTGTCACCTCTCCGTGTCACCTCACCACACCGTGTCACCTCTCCGTGTCATCTCACCACTCCGTGTCACCTCACCACACCGTGTCAACTCTCCGTGTCACCTCACCACACCCGTGTCACCTCACCACACTGTGTCAACTCTCCGTGTCAACTCACACACCGTGTCACCTCACCACCTCACCACACCACACCGTGTCACCTCACCACACCGTGTCACCACTCCGTGTCATCTCACCACACCGTGTCACCTCACCACACCACACCACCGTGTCACCACCGTGTCACCACACCGTGTCACCACCATGTCACCACTCCGTGTCATCTCACCACACCCTCACCACCACACCCTCACCACTCCGTGTCACCTCACCGTGTCACCACACGTGTCACCACACCTCACCCCTGTCCACTCACCACACGTGTCACATCACCACACCGTGTCATCTCACCACACCGTGTCACCTCACCACTCCGTGTCATCTCTCACCACACCGTGTCACCTCACCACACCGTGTCACCTCACCACACCGTGTCACCACACCATGTCACCGTGTCACCTCACCACACCGTCACCTCACCATACCGTGTCACATCACCACACCGTGTCACCTCACCACACCTGTCACCTCACCACTCCGTGTCATCTCACCTCACCTCTCCGTGTCATCTCACCACACCGTGTCACATCACCACACCGTGTCACCTCACCACCGTGTCACCTCACCACTCCGTGTCACCACACCGTGTCACCTCACCACACCGTGTCACCTCACCACACCGTGTCACTCACCACTCCGTGTCATCTCACCTCACCACACCGTGTCAACTCACCACACCGTGTCACCTCACCACACCATGTCACCTCACCACACCGTGTCACCACACCACACCGTGTCACCTCACCACTCCGTGTCACCTCACCACACCGTGTCACCTCACCATGTCACCTCACCACACCGTGTCCTCACCACCCGTGTCACCTCACCACACCGTGTCACCTCACCACACCATGTCACCTCACCACACCGTGTCACCACACCGTGTCACCTCACCACCGTGTCACCTCACCACACCGTGTCACCTCACCACACCGTGTCACCACACCGTGTCACCACCACAACGTGTCACCTCACCACACCGTGTCACCTCACCGTGTCACCTCACCACACCGTGTCACCTCACCACACCGTGTCACCTCACCGTGACACCTCACCACACCGTGTCACCTCACCACACCGTGTCACCTCACCACACCGTGTCACCTCACCACACCGTCACCACACCACACCGTGTCACCTCACCACTCCGTGTCACCTCACCACACCGTGTCACCACACCACACCGTGTCACCACACCACACCGTGTCACCTCACCACTCCGTGTCATCTCACCACACCGTGTCACCTCACCACACCGTGTCACCTCACCACACCGTGTCACCACACCTCACCGTGTCACCTCACCGTGTCACCTCACCATACCGTGTCACCTCACCACTCCGTGTCACCTCACCACTCCGTGTCACCTCACCTCACCGTGTCACCTCACCGTGTCACCTCACCACTCCGTGTCACCTCACCTCACCGTGTCACCTCACCACACCGTGTCACCTCACCTCACCGTGTCACCTCACCGTGTCACCTCACCACTCCGTGTCATCTCACCACACCGTGTCACCTCACCACACCGTGTCACCTCACCACACCGTGTCACCTCACCACTCCGTGTCACCTCACCACCCGTGTCACTCACCACACCGTGTCACCTCACCACTCCGTGTCACCTCACCACACCGTGTCACCGTGTCACCTCACCACACCGTGTCACCTCACCACACCGTGTCACCTCACCGTGTCACCTCACCACACCGTGTCACCTCACCACACCATGTCACCTCACCACACCGTGTCACCTCACCGTGTCACCACACGTGTCACCTCACCACACCGTGTCACCTCACCACACCGTGTCACCTCAACCGTGTCACCTCACCACAGTTTCACATCATCAGTTTTCTTCACCGTACCTTTATCACTTCACTTCACCACACCGAGTCAAACTGGTCACACCACATGTACTAATACCTACCTACCTGGATGATGCACAGCAGCCATTTTGTGCCACCAATGTCACCCCACAGCAGCCATTTTGTGTCATCTCAGAACCGTGTCACCCACCACAGCTGGGTTCATTCATTTATCACCGTGTCTGGTTTGCATGTTTTCACAGTCACTTGTTTCTGGACCTCACCCCTGTCACCTCACCGTCACCTCACCATGTTTCACTCACCTCACCGTGTCACTCACCAACTCCCCCACCTCACTCTCCAGGGGTTTCCTCACCTGTCACTCCCTCACCGTGTCACCTCATGTCAGAAAAACAACCACTCCGTGTCATGCTCACCACACACACACACCACACCGTGTCACCTCACCACACCGTGTAACCTCACCACACCGTGTCACCTCACCACACCGTGTCACACACCACACCGTGTCACCTCACCACACAAACACCACACACACCGTGTCACACACCATGTCACCTCACCACACCGTGTCACCTCACACACCGTGTCACCTCACCGTGTCACACACCACACACACACACCACACCATGTCACACACCACACACACCACACCGTGTCACCTCACCACACCGTGTCACACACCACACAAACACACACCACACACACCTCACACACCTCACCACACCGTGTCACCTCACCACACACACACACCACACCGTGTCACACACCACACACACCTCACCACACACACACACACCGTGTCACCACACCACACCGTGTCACCACACCACACACGTGTCACACACCACACACACTCACCACACCGTGTCACCTCACCACACCGTGTCACCTCACACACCGTGTCACACACCTCACACACCTCACCGTGTCACACACCACACACAGTCACACACCACTCCGTGTCACACTCACACACCGTGTCACCTCACACACACACACACCGTGTCACACACCGTGTCACACACCACACACACACACCTCACACACCTCACCGTGTCACACACACACACACACACACACACACCTCACACACACACCTCACACACACACCTCACCACACCGTGTCACACACCACACACACCACCTCCCCGTGTCACCTCACCACACCGTGTCACCTCACCTCACGTGTCACCACACCGCACACACCTCACCACACCGTGTCACCTCACCTCACCGTGTCACCTCACCGTGTCACCTCACCGTGTCACCTCACCATGTCACCTCACCACACCGTGTCACCTCACCACTCCGTGTCACCTCACCATGTCACCTCACCACACCGTGTCACCTCACCACTCCGTGTCACACTCACACACACCGTGTCACCTCACCACACAAAGGTGTCACCTCACCAATGAAACAATCCTGACCTAGCCTCAGTGAATTCTTTGAATATGGACTCAATCTGTTAGCAGCTAAGAACAGTTTACATCATCAGTTTTCTTACAGTACTTTTATCACTTCACTTTGCATGGGAGAAACTGGACAACATGTACTAATACCTACCTACCTGGATGATGCACAGCAGCCATTTTGTGCCAGAATGCTCACCCCACAGCAGCCATTTTGTGCCAGAATGCACACCACACAGCTGGGTTCATTCATTTATCAGAGGTCTGGTTTGCATGTTTTCACAGTCACTTGTTTCTGGACCTCTCCCCTGCTCCTCTCTCACTCCTCTACATGTTTTCTCACCCTCTCCTCTCCTCCTCAACTCCCCCACTCCTCTCCAGGGGGTTCAGCTGACTCTTGGCTCTCATGCAGAAAAATTACCAGTAAATGAGGTCAAAGTGATTTTATTTGAGAAATCTTTTTCAAAGTATTTCTACATATAATTAGAGACGTATGTGATCATATCCCAATGTTATCAAGGTTTGAAAGGATTCTGGTCTTGTCAAATACTATATGTGTTTGGGATTCTTGTGACAAATATTCAATACAAATTATGTATATTTCCGACCATCTGCTCAAGGAAAAATCAGCCCACGGTTAACGTAATTGAGGATCCCTGCCCTAGGTTTATCAACTGCTCCGGGAATTGATCCACATCAATCAACACCCATTCACATCAATCAACCCATTCACATCAATCAAACCCATTCACATCAATCATCTCATTCACATCAATCAACCCATTCACATCAATCAACCCATTCACATCAATCATCTCATTCACATCAATCAAAATTACCATTAAATGAGGTCAAAGTCATTTTATTTGACAAATCTTTTTCAAAGTATTTCTACATAATTAGAACCCATTGATCATATCCCAATGTTATCAAGGTTTGAAAGGATTCTGGTCTTGTCAAATACTATATGTGTTTGGGATTTTTGCATTCAATATTCGGTGTACAAATTATGTATATTTCCGACCATCTGCTCAAGGAAAAATCAGCCCATTAAAGTAATTGAGGATCCCTGCCCTCAGGTTTATCAACTGCTCAATTGATCCACATCAATCAACCCATTCACATCAATCATTCTCATCAAACCCATTCACATCAATCATCTCATTCACATCAATCATCAACCCATTCACATCAATCAACCCATTCACATCAATCAACCCATTCACATCAATCAACCCATTCATTTCAACCCATAAACCCATTCACATCAATCATCTCATTCACATCAATCAAACCCATTCACATCAATCAACCCATTCACATCAATCAACCCATTCACATCAATCAAACCCATTCACATCAATCAACCCAATCCATCACATCAATCAACCCATTCACATCAATCAAACCATTCACATCAATCAACCCATTCACATCAATCATCTCATTCACATCAATCATTCAAACCCATTCACATCAATCAACCCATTCACATCAATCAAACCCATTCATTCATCAATCAACCCATTCACATCAATCAAACCCATTCACATCAATCAACCCATTCACATCAATCATTCATTCATATCAATCAATCAATCAACCCATTCATTTCAATCATTTCACATCATTCATCAATCAACCCATTCACATCAATCAAACACATTCATATCAATCAACCCATTCATTTCAATCAACCCTTTCACATCAATCAAACCCATTCATTTCAATCAACCCATTCACATCAATCAAACCCATTCATTTCAAATCAACCCATTCACATCAATCAAAACATTCAATCCAATTATCTTTTTTCGATTAGTTTCTTAAAACCCATGTGCTGTCACTATAGTGACAGCACATAGTGAGATGAATGAGATGATTGAAATGAATGGGTTGATTGATGTGAATGGGTTGATGGATGTGAATGGGTTGATTGATGTGAATGGGTTTGGTTGATGTGAAAGGGTTGATTGAAATGAATGGGTTGATTGATATGAATGTGTTTGATTGATGTGAATGGGTTGATTGATGTGTATGGATTACTTGATATGAATGGGTTTGAATGATGTGAATGGGTTGATTGATGTGTATGGGTTACTTGATATGAATGGGTTGATTGATGTGAATGGGTTGATTGATGTGAATGGGTTGATTGATATGAATGGGTTTGATTGATGTGAATGGGTTTGATTGATGTGTATGGATTACTTGATATGAATGGGTTTGAATGATGTGAATGGGTTGATTGATGTGTATGGGTTACTTGATATGAATGGGTTGATTGATGTGAATGGGTTGATTGATGTAAATCTATCTGATCTATCGATAGGATTAACCCCGGTCATCAGTCAGATCAGGACGTTGCTGTAAACAATGAAAAGGCCGTGACAGTCCATTAGCGCCCGGGTCAATGAAGAGTCCAGCACCTCAAAGACGCGTTATAAAGGTTAGGTATAATTTCAGCCAATAGTTTTTGAAAGTTGTGGTTATGAGCCAAAATGGGTCCCCTCCCCCCACCCCAAAAAAAAAATGGTGTACCACGTAAACCATTTTGTACAATATGTTACAAATTTGTAAGAGCTTAACGACAATCCCATTAAATATTTTTTTTAATTAAACATCAAATGAGAAGTCTGAAATGTGAATTTCTTTTAATTTTATTTAACTCGGCAAGCCAGTGAACAAATTCTTATTTTCAATGATGGCCTAGGAACAGTGGGTTAACTTCCTTGTTCAGGGGCAGAACAAAAGATTTTTACCTTGTCAGCTCAGGGATTTGATTTCGCAAGCTTTCGGTAACTAGTCCAAATGCGCTAACCACTGGGCTACCTGCCTCCTCTACACTCTAACCACTGGGCTACCTGCCTCCTCTACACTCTGACCACTAGGTTTCCTGCCTCCTCTACACTCTAACCACTAGGCTACCTGCCTCCTCTACACTCTAACCACTATGCTACCTGCCTCCTCTACACTCAAACCAATAGGCTACCTGCCTCCTCTAAACTCTAACCAATAGGCTACCTGCCTCTACACTCTATCCACTGGGCTACCTGCCTCCTCTACACTCTAACCACTAGACTACCTGCCTCCTCTACACTCTAACCACTGGGCTACCTGCCTCCTCTACACTCTAACCACTAGACTAGCTGCCTCCTCTACACTCTAACTACGAGGCTACCTGCCTCCTCTACACTCTAACCACTAGGCTACCTGCCTCCTCTACACTCTAACCACTAGGCTACCTGCCGCCCCAATGCAGTAGAGTTGTGCCCATCTAGTTAATAGATAATAGCTAACATCTACATTGTGTGACAGACTCACCTTCCTGCTTGTCTGTCTGTCTGGGTCTCTCACCAATATTCCCATTGCAGCTGTTTGGCATTAAATGCAATGTATTGATCTGTGCGT
>NC_088220.1:83731641-83751641 GCF_036934945.1 Oncorhynchus masou masou | reverse complement strand
CTTGATATGAGTCTGGAAGGAGAGTTTAGAGTCTAACCAGACACCTAGGTATTTGTAGTTGTCCACGTATTCTAGGTCAGAACCGTCCAGGGTAGTGATGCTAGTCGGGCGGGTGTGGGCAGTGAATGGTTGAAAAGCATTCATTTGGTTTTGATAGTGTTCAAGAGCAGTTGGAGGCCACGAAAGGAGTGTTGTATGGCATTGAAGCTTGTTTGGAGGTTAGTTAATTAACACAGTGTCCAAGAAGGGCCCGATGTATACAGAATTATGTCGTCTGCGTAGAGGTGGATCAGGGAATCACCCGCAGCAAGAGCAACATCATTGATATATACAGAGAAAAGAGTCGGCCCGAGAATTTAACCCTGTGGCACCCCCATAGACACTGCCAGAGGTCCGGACAACACTGAACTCTATCTGAGAAGTAGTTGGTGAACCAGGCGTGGCAGTCATCTGAGATATCAAGGCTGTTGAGTCTGCCCGATAAGAATACGGTGATTGACAGAGTCGAAAGCCTTGGCGAGGTCGATGAAGACGGCTGCACAGTACTGTCTTTTATCGATGGCGGTTATGATGTCGTTTAGGTCAATGAGCGTGGCTGAGGTGCACCGGTGACCGGCGCAGAAACCGGATCGCACAGCGGAGAAGGTACGGTGGGATTCAAAATGGTAGGTGATCTGTTTGTTGACTTGGCTTTCAAAGACTTTAGAAAGGCAGGGCAGGATGGATATAGGTCTGTAACAGTTTGGGTCTAGAGTGTCACCCACTTTGAAGAGGGGAATGACCGCGGCCGCTTTCCAATCTTTAGGGATCTCGGACGAAACAATAGAGAGGTTGAACAGACTGGTTATAGGGGTTGCAACAATGGCGGCGGATCATTTTAGAAAGAGATGGTCCAGATTGTCTAGCCCAGCTGATTTGTCCAGGTTTTGCAGCTTTTTCACAACATCTGGAATCTAGATTTGTGTGAAGGAGAAGCTGGGGAGGCTCGGGAAAGTAGCTGCGAGGGGTGCGGAGCTGTTGGCCGGGGTTGGGGTAGCCAGGAGGACAGCATGGCCAGCCGTAGAGAAATGCTTCTTGAAATTTTCGATTATCATGGATTTATCGGTGATGACCGTGTCGCCTAGCCTCAGTGCAGTGGGCAGCTGGGAGGAGGTGCTCTTGTTCCCCATGGACTTTACACTGTCCCAAAACGTTTTGGAGTTAGAGCTACAGGATGCAAATTTCTGTTTGAAAAAGCTAGCCTTTGCTTTCCTGACTGACTGTGTGTTGGTTCCTGACTTCACTGAAAGGTTTTATATCGAGGTGATTATTTGATGGTAATGCAGTACGCCACACGATGTTTTGGTGCTGGTCGAGGGCAGAACGACCAGGCATCCTCAACTGACGGGATGAGGTCAATATCCTTCCAGGATACCCGGGCCAGGTCGATTAGAAAGGCCTGCTCGCAGAAGTGTTTTAGGGAGTGTTTGACAGTGATGAGGGGTGGTCGTTTGACCGAGGACCCATAGCTGATGCAGGCAATGAGGCAGTGATCGCTGAGATCCTGATTGGTGTGTGTGTGTGTGTGTGTGTGTGTGCGTGTGCGTGTGCGTGTGCGTGCGTGCGCACGTGTGTGCGTGTGTGCCTGTGTGCCTGTGTGCCTGTGTGCCTGTGTGCCTGTGTGTGTGTGTGTGTGTGTGTGTGTGTGTGTGTGTGTGTGTGTGTGTGTGTGTGTGTGTGTGTGTGTGTGTGTGCGTGCGTGCGTGCGTGTGTGCGTGTGTGTGTGTGTGTGTGTGTGTGTGTGTGTGTGTGTGTGTGTGTGCGTGTGTGTGTGTGTGTGTGTGTGTGTGTGTGTGTGTGCGTCCATCAGTGTAATGACAGCAGAGGAACCAGAGACTGCTCTCAGAGCTGGAGCTCACCACTAAGTACTGTAAGAGTTTCTTGTGTAAATGCCTTTGCTCGAGTGAGTGTGTTATGTGCATGTGTGTGTGTGAGAGAGAGAGACCAAATCTCAATGGGATTTCCCAAAAGGCTCACTGGGGTGTCTTTCATCAATACATTGATTATTGATTATATACACTTCAGTTGATTGGTGTCATTGTCAATATGTTGGTTTTCAAGAGGAGCATATTTGTGATGAATACATGATCTCAGAGTGTGTGTGTGTGTTTCACCCCTTTCCTAGATCAAGGTGCAACACGGAAAGATGATAATTACATCTACACAGGGGTGGTGCAGAAATATGCTGCATGCTATATGCTTGAAATGCATCAGACCTCTCTGACGCAGAATACACTTTTATCTTATAACCCTGCATCATAAAGCCCTTCTCAGTCACTCTCTGCTCTGAAATCCCTGCAGTACGAATATATATCAATATATATATATACACTACTGGTCAAAGATTTTAGAACACCGAAGGGTTTTTCTTCATTTTTACTATTTTCTACTTAGTAGAATGATAGTGAAGACATCAAGTCTATGAAATATGGAATCACATATGGAATCACTAAAAAAGTGTTAATAAGCAAATCAAAATATATTTTATATTTGAGATTCTTCAAATAGCCACCCATTGACTTGATGACAGCTTTGGACACTCTTGGTATTCTCTCAACCAGCTTCACATGGAATGCTTTTCCCACATATACTGAGCACTTGTTGGCTGCTTTACCTTCCCTCTGCGGTCCAACTCATCGCAATTCATCTCAATTTGATTGAGGTCGGGAGATTGTGGAGGCCAGGTCACCTGATGCAGCACTCCATCACTCCCCTTCTTGGTCAAATAGTCCTTACACAGACTGGAGGTGTGTTGGGTCATTGTCCTGTTGAAAAACAAATTATAGTCCCACTAAGTGCAAACCAGATGGGATGGCGTATCGCTGCAGAATGCTGTGGTAGCCGTGCTGGTTAAGTGTGCCTTGAATTCTTAATAAATCACCGACAGTGTCAACAACAAAGCACCCCCATACAATCACACCTTCTCCTCCATGCTTCACGGTGGAAACCACACATGCGGAGATCATCCGTTCACCCACACAACGCGTCTCACAAAGACACGGTGGTTGGAACCAAAAATCTCAAATTTGGACTCCAGACCAAAGGACAAATTCCCACCTGTCTAATGTCCATTGCTCGTGTTTCTTGGCCCAAGCAAGTCTCTTCTTCTTATTGGTGTCCTTTAGTGGTGGTTTCTTTGAAGAAATTCAATTCTGAAGGTCTGATTCATACAGTCTCCTCTGAACAGCTGATGTTGAGATGTGTCTGTTACTTGAACATTGTGAAGCATTTATTTTGGCTGCAATTTCTGAGGCTGGTAACTCTAATGAATTTATCCTCTGCAGCAGAGGAAACTCTGCCTCCTCCATTCCTGTGGCGGTCCTCATGAGAGCAAGTTTCATCATAGCGCCTGATGGTTATTGCGACTGCACTTGAAGAAACATTCAACATTTTTGAAATTTTCCATATTGACTGACCTAAGCAATGATGGACTGTCATTTCGCTTTTCAGATTGGGCTGTTCTTGCCATAATATGGACTTGGTCTTATACCAAATAGGGTTATCTTCTATATACCCTCCTTACCTTGTCACAACACAATTGATTGGCTCAAACACATTAAGAAGGAAATAAATTCCACAAATTAACTTTTAACAAGGCACACCTGTTAACTGAAGTGCATTCCAGGTGACTAATCATGAAGCTGGTTGAGAGAATGCCAAGAGTGTGCAAAGCTGTCATCAAGGCAAAGGGTGGCTATTTGAAGAATCCCAAATATATTTTGAGATTCTTAACACTTTTGTGGTTACTACATGACTCCATATTTGTTTTTCATTTTGATGTCTTCACTACTTTTCTACAATGTAGAAAATAGTACAAATAAAGAAAAATCCTTGAATGAGTAGATGTTGTAAAACCTCTGACTGGTAGTGTATGTCACCAGATACCTGGAGTACAATGTGTTGTTTTAAAGGGTCAGCCAAAGTAGTACTGATCCCCGGAAGCAAATGAGGGTTAAGTGCATTGCTAAAGGGCATGACGACAGATTGATCACCTACAAATGAGGGTTAAGTGCATTGCTAAAGGGCATGACGACAGATTGATCACCTACAAATTAGGGTTAAGTGCATTGCTAAAGGGCATGACGACAGATTGATCACCTACAAATTAGGGTTAAGTGCATTGCTAAAGGGCATGACAACAGATTGATCACCTACAAATGAGGGTTAAGTGCATTGCTAAAGGGTATGACGACAGATTGATCACCTGCAAATTAGGGTTAAGTGCGATGCTAAAGTATATGACGACAGATTGATCACCTACAGGTGTGCTATCTTCATCTGATCACTCTTTGTTCTGGAGAATTTCCCTGCACAACAGAATGTATCAACCCTTATAAGAATATCCATTAACTGTAATCCACATAATAATTTCCAGGTCAGATGGATTATTTTCCAGCGGTGAGAAACTGGTCGAAACTGTCCTTCCAACAGTCCTTCCAACAGTCCTTCAAACTGTCCTTCAAACTGTCCTACAAACTGTCCTTCCAACAGTCCTTCAAACTGTCCTTCCAACTGTCCTTCCAACAGTCCTTCAAACTGTCCCTGCAGAATACCTGACCACTGTGACTGACCCAAACTTAAGGAAAGCTTTGACTATGTACAGACTCAGTGAGCATAGCCTTGCTATTGAGAAGGCCGCCTTAGGCAGACATGGCTCTCAAGAGAAGACAGGCTATGTGCTCACTGCCCACAAAATGAGGTGGAAACTGAGCTGCACTTCCTAACCTCCTGCCAAATGTATGACCATATTAGAGAGACATATTTCCCTCAGATTACACAGATCCACAAAGAATTTGACAACAAATCCAATTTTGATAAACTCCCATATCTACTGGGTGAAATTCCACAGTGTGCCATCACAGCAGCAAGATTTGTGACCTGTTGCTTCAAGAAAAGGGCAACCAGTGAAGAACAAACACCATTGTAAATACAACCTATATTTACACTTATTTATTTTCCCTTGTGTATTTTAACCATTTGTACATTGTTACAACACTGTATGTATATATATATATGACATTTGTAATGTCTTTATTGTTTTGAAATTGTGTATGTGTAATGTTTACTGTTAATTTTTTATTGTTTATTTAACCTTTGTATATTATCTACCTCACTTGCTTTGGCAATGTTAACACATGTTTCCCATGCCAATAAAGCCCCTTGAATTGAATCGACTACGTTAATGATACAACACACACTATGCTAACCCCCAACTTCAGCCACATACTCTCTCTCTCTCACACACACGCAAGCACACAGACACACACACTCACGCACTCACACACACACTCACCTGTATTTCATGCCGGTCAGTTTCCCCGTGGACTCTTTGAGGGAGATGTGGTGTCGGGGTGCGAACGCCCCAAAGCTACGTGCTATGATGGCCACGGTTCTGAACTTGGCCCGAGCTGCATTCCCCGGGCTGGTGGCATTCTTGTGATCCCCATTTCCACGTTTCATGTGGGGGTCCGTACAGGCTATAGACACCTGCATGGCTGGGCTGGATGGACCGACTGACCCTCACAGAGAAATGTTCAGGACAGAGAGTCCAAGAGAAGTGGATGAATAGAGTGAGACTGAGATAAAGTTTTAAAATGTCTTGATCTTTTGTTGAAATGACCTGTTGATGTTAGAATGTCCTGTATTCTTTCCGTGTTTAAAATGTTGTTTCTTTCTCAGTGTTGTTGTTTTGTGCCTCAGTGAACTGGAAGTCTTCTCGGTGTTGTCGGTCCTTATCTTCCCTCTGAAGAAAAAAAGTCAGTCCTGACAGCAAGGAGATGACAAACTTCCCCCTACTTGTCTTCTCCTGGAGAGAATACAGTATTCCTTCCTGTCTTCTCCTGGAGAGAATACAGTATTCCTTCCTGTCTTCTCCTGGAGAGAATACAGTATTCCTTCCTGTCTTCTCCTGGACAGAATACAGTATTCCTTCCTGTCTTCTCCTGGAGAGAATACAGTATTCCTTTCTGTCTTCTCCTGGACAGAATACAGTATTCCTTCCTGTCTTCTCCTGGAGAGAATACAGTATTCCTTCCTGTCTTCTCCTGGACAGAATACAGTATTCCTTCCTGTCTTCTCCTGGAGAGAATATGTGAAAGTGGTCGGAAGAGTGCCAGTCAGAATGCTGAGAAGAAGTCCAGAGGAGATGAAGTGGTTCCACAAGGATGCGATGAGAGTGGAATCTGGTCAGGACCGGTCATCATGTCTTGTCTAACCACAGAGAGAGAGAGGGAGGAGGGTAATGTTGGGGATGGGGTCAGAGGAGGGGTGAGGAGAGGGGGAAGGATGAGGGTTGATCTCAGGACTGGTGCTCTGTCATCCTTCAGTGTTCAGCTCTCACGCTTCTTCTCTTCTTATGATGTGTTATTCTCCAAGCCTCTTTCACGTTCTCTTGCTCCAGCCTGCCGATGTTAATGTCTGTCACTAATGTGCATCTGCCCCAGATTCCCCTCTTCCCTTTCTCCTCTTATATTATCTTTCTCTACGTCACTCTGCCCTTCTTTTCTTTCGTTCTCAGCACTATGGCTCCATCTCCTCTGGTGCTCCTGCCGGGCAGTGAGTAGCATGCAGCGCTCTCTCTCTCTCTCTCTCTCTCTGTCTCCATCTCTCTGCATAGCACTCTATGTCTGGTGCTCTCTCTCTCTCCCTCTCTCTCTCTCCCTCTCTCTCCCTCTCCCTCTCTCGCTCCCTCTATCTCTTGCTCTCTCTCTGTCTCCATCTCTCTGCATAGCACTCTATGTCTGGTGCTCTCTCTCTCATTAGGTTTTCATTAGAAAACCCTTTTGCAATTATGTTAGCACAGCTGAAAAATGTTGTCCTGATTAAAAAAGCAATAAAACTGGCCTTCTTTAGACTAGTTGAGTATCTGGAGCATCAGCAATTGTGGGTTTGATTACTCCTCAAAATGGCCAGAAACAAAGTACTTTCTTCTGAAACTCATCAGTCTATTCTTGTTCTGAGAAATGACATATATTCTATGCGAGAAATTGCCAAGAAATTGAAGATGTCGTACAACGCTGTGTACTACTCCCTTCACAGAACAGCGCAAACTGGCTCTAACCAGAATAGGAGTGGGAGGCCCCGGTGCACAACTGAGCTAGAGGACAAGTACATTAGAGTGTCTAGTTTGAGAAACAGTCCTTAACTGGCAGCTTCATTAAATAGTACCCACAAAACACAAGTCGCAATGTTAACAGTGAAGAGGCGACTCTGTGGTGCTGGCCTTCTAGGCAGAGTTGCAAAGAAAAAGCCATATCTCAGATAAAAATGCAATATTAAGATGGGCAAAAGAACACAGACACTGGACAGAGATATGACTTGTTCTTTGCAACTCTGCCGAGAAGGCCTGCATCCCGGAGTCGCCTCTTCACTGTTGACGTTGAGACTGGACAAGAGGAACTCTGCCTAGAAGGCCAGCATCCCGGAGTCGCCTCTTCACTGTTGACGTTGAGACTGGACAGAGGAACTCTGCCTAGAAGGCCAGCATCCCGGAGTCGCCTCTTCACTGCTGACGTTTTGACTGGTGTTTTGCGGGTACTATTTAATGATGCTGACAGTTGAGGACATGTGAGGCGTCTGTTTCAGGGAATCTCTGAAATGGATGCCTCATTTATATTTTTTTTGGTTTAGAGAAAAGGAATGGACAAAGAAGAATCATTGCCTCAAATCAGCTGTTGGACAGGAGCTCACTAGCCCAAGTAGAATTAGAAAGAGGAGAGTAGAGTTCTATACTGAGCTCTACAAGTGGAATTAGAAAGAGGACAGTAGAGTTCTATACTGAGCTCTACAAGTGGAATTAGAAAGAGGAGAGTAGAGTTATATACTGAGCACTACAAGTGGAATTAGAAAGAGGAGAGTAGAGTTCTATACTGAGCTCTACAAGTGGAATTAGAAAGAGGAGAGTAGAGTTCTATACTGAGCTCTACAAGTGGAATTAGAAAGAGGACAGTAGAGTTCTATACTGAGCTCTACAAGTGGAATTAGAAAGAGGACAGTAGAGTTCTATACTGAGCTCTACAAGTGGAATTAGAAAGAGGACAGTAGAGTTCTATACTGAATTAGCAGTCTATACAAGTGGAATTAGAAAGACAGGACAATAGAGTTCTATACTGAGCTCTACAAGTGGAATTAGAAAGAGGACAGTAGAGTTCTATACTGAGCTCTACAAGTGGAATTAGAAAGAGGACAGTAGAGTTCTACAGCTCTACAAGTGGAATTAGAAAGAGGACAATAGTTCTATACTAAGCTCTACAAGTGGAATTAGAAAGAGGACAGTAGAGTTCTGTACTGAGCTCTACAAGTGGAATTAGAAAGAGGACAGTAGAGTTCTATACTGAGCTCTACAAGTGGAATTAGAAAGAGGACAGTAGAGTTCTATACTGAGCTCTACAAGTGGAATTAGAAAGAGGACAGTAGAGTTCTATACTGAGCTCTACAAGTGGAATTAGAAGTGTGAGTACAAAGAGGATAAAACAGTGACACAGCAGTTCCTTGATTGGCTCCCACAGGTGGCTGCAGATGCTCAGGTTGAACTAGTGCCACCATTGTCTTTGCAGGAGCTATACACTGAATTAAAATGCATGGAAAATGGAAGGACACGGGGCATTGATGGGCTTCCCGTTGACTTTTTAAAGTCTTTTTGGGGGGCTATAATGGGAGAGGATTGGCTAGCAGTAGTTAACGATAGTTTGACCGGCGGGTTACTACCGATAAGCTGCAGAAGGGCAGTCCACCTCAACCTACTGCCCAAAAAAGGGTGACCCTGTGGATGTGAAGAACTGGAGGCCGGTGGCCTTGCAGTGCACTGATTATAAGATCCTGTTCAAGGCTTTGTCCAACAGGCTGAGGGATGTGATAGGTTAAATCATACATACAGATCAGTCCTACTGTGCTCCCAGCAGGCAGATAGAGGATAACATGTCCCTGATTCTGGATGTTTTGGACGGCTCTAGGGCTATTGGGTTGGATGCTGGTCTAATTTCAATTGATCAGGAAAAGGAATTTGACCGAATTGAACTTCAATTCTTATGGCTCATCTTTGTGGCATTTGGTTTCAGCTCTGGTTTTATTGCCATGATCAGGGTGATATAGGGTGACATTGAAAGTGTATTGAAAGTGGCTTGAGTGCTCCTTTAAAAGTGTGTCGAGGTATTAGGCAGGGGTGTTCGTTGTTGGGAATATTATATACCATTGCTATAGAGCCACTACTAAATAGCATTAGAAGTAGCATTGAAGGGATGTACCTTTCAGGGGATATTCCTCATATTCATCTCTCAGCCTATGCTGATGATGTAGTTATTCCAGTGAAAAAATCAAGAAGAGGTGAATAGCTTGAGTCTCATGGTTGATCGGTTTAGGGGGAATATACTCGGAAAAGGTAAATGGGGGGGGGGGGGGGTACTGCTCTACAGACTGGGAAATGGTCTGGAGGGATCATGGCTTTGCCCAGGGGGGGTTGGAATGGTTTAAGATAGGTTTTAAGTATCTTGGAATGTACCTGGGGGATGTACCTTGGAACAGGGTGGTTGAAATGGTGGAAGGAGGTTGAGAAGATGGTGTTGGTTGTTATCTCGTATGTCATATAGGGGACAAACAATTATTGTTAACAATGTGGTTGCCTCTATGCAGTGTATGGAAAATAGCTGGTAGCAGTGTATATGATAATAGCTGGTAGCAGTTTATATGATAATAGCTGGTAGCAGTGTATATGATAATAGCTGGTAGCAGTGTATGATGAAATAGCTGGAAGCAGTGTATATGATAATAGCTGGTAGCAGTGTTTGGGGAAATAGCTGGTAGCAGGGTATGGGGAAATAGCTGGAAGCAGTGTTTGGGGAAATAGCTGGTAGCAGGGTATGGGGAAATAGCTGGAAGCAGGGTATGGGGAAATAGCTGGAAGCAGCATATATGGTAATAGCTGGTAGCAGTGTTTGGGGAAATAGCTGGTAGCAGGGTATGGGGAAATAGCTGGTAGCAGGGTATGGGGAAATAGCTGGAAGCAGCATATATGATAATAGCTGGTAGCAGTGTATGATGAAATAGCTGGAAGCAGCATATATGGTAATAGCTGGTAGCAGTGTTTGGGGAAATAGCTGGTAGCAGGGTATGGGGAAATAGCTGGTAGCAGTGTATGAGGAAATAGCTGGTAGCAGCATATATGGTAATAGCTGGTAGAAGTGTTTTTTTTTAGAAAAAGCTGGTAGCAGTGTATGGGGAAATAGCTGGTAGCAGTGTATGGGGAAATAGCTGGTAGCAGTGCTTGTGGAAATAGCTGTTAGCAGTGTTTGGGGAAATAGCTTGTAGCAGTGTATGGGGAAATAGCTGTTAGCAGTGTTTGGGCAAATAGCTGGTAGCAGTGTTTGGGGAAATAACTGGTAGCAGTGTATGGGGAAATAGCTGGTAGCAGCATATATGGTAATAGCTGGTAGCAGTGTATGGGGAAATAGCTGGTAGCAGCATATATGGTAATAGCTGGTAACAGTATATGGGGAAATAGCTGGTAATAGCATATATGGTAATAGCTGGTAACAATATATGGGGAAATAGCTGGTAGCAGCATATATGATAATAGCTGGTAACAGTATATGGGGAAATAGCTGGTAGCAGCATATATGGTAATAGCTGGTAACAATATATGGGGAAATAGCTGGTAGCAGCATATATGGTAATAGCTGGTAGCAGTGTATGGTAATAGCTGGTAGCAGCATATATGGTAATAGCTGGTAGCAGCATATATGGTAATAGCTGGTAGCAGTGTTCCCCCGATGACATTTGTATTTAATGTTTTGTATTAACCGATGAGGTGATCTAAGAAAAAGTCCTGAAAATGTATTTTGAGCATTTGATCATTACTGTTCTGCTGTAGATACATTTCAACACAGATCAAAAAATAGCTTGTTCCCAATTGAGAAAAATGCGTTAGTGGTTTCGCGTTTGTGTGAGAGTGTGTGTGAAGGGGGGATGGGTGACTGTGTGATTGTACATGTGACTGTACGTGTGATTGTGTTTTTAATGTATGACCCCATCCGTCTGCTCCACAGTAATTTTGTTCGGGTGTGTCAAGCCAAACGGAGGGAAATGAAGCATCTTATGTCTTTGTGTTTCAATGTGTGTGTGTGTGTGTGTGTGTGTGTGTGTGTGTGTGTGTGTGTGTGTGTGTGTGTGTGTGTGTGTGTGTGTGTGTGTGTGTGTGTGTGTGTGTGTGTGTGTGTGTGTGTGTGTGTGTGTGTTGATTGCTGTTTGATTGCTGTTTGATTGTTTGTTCACAGAGAAAGTTTTCTGCTCACTGACCCTGAGGCAGTAGACAGAGTTTGGCCCTCAACAACACAGGAGAACTAGCTACCTCTGAATTAGACAGTCCACACACACACCACTCCACATTTTTAACGCACATCGCCTCAAAATAGCAACCCTCAACCTACATCTCTCAACTCACACCTAAATACAGACTGCTGCTTTTCTGGGACTGCTGTCAATGAGTGCACTAAACCAGAGCTCACAGATAACCAGAGCTCACAGATTAACCAGAGCTCACAGATTAACCAGAGTTCACAGATAACTAGAGCTCACAGATAAACCAGCACTCACAGTTAACCAGAGTTCACAGATTAACCAGAGCTCACAGATTAACCAGAGCTCACAGATAAACCAGCACTCACAGATAACTAGAGCTCACAGATAAATCAGCACTCACAGTTAACCAGAGCTCACAGATAAACCAGCACTCATAGATAACCAGAGCTCACAGATAACTAGAGCTCACAGATAAACCAGCACTCACAGTTAACCAGAGTTCACAGATAAACCAAAGCACACAGATACCCAGTTAAATAAAAGTGATTTTTTTGGGGGTGTAGGACTGATGAAATGCACATTAGAACAGAGATTGGACTCATCAGGAGTCAACTGTGTAGCAATACTGTAATTTGTGCAATCATCCACTTCACCCCACACCAGCAAATTACCCCTCCAACCATTCCTCCTGCCTTCCTCCTGCCTTCCTCGTCCTTCCCCTCCTCCTGATCCTCCCCCTTGTCCACCTCCTCCTCCTCCCCTCCAACCTCCTCCTCCACCTCCTCCTCCCCCCAACCTCCTCCTTCACCTCCTCCTCCTCCCCTCCTCTACTTCCTCCTCCTCATCCTCCTCCTCCTCCTCCTACCCCTCCTCCTCCTCCACCTCCTCCTCCCCCCAACCTCCTCCTTCACCTCCTCCTCCTCCCCCTCCTCTACTTCCTCCTCCTCATCCTCCTCCTCCTCGTCCTTCCCCTCCTCCTGATCCTCCCCCTTGTCCACCTCCTCCTCCTCCCCTCCAACCTCCTCCTCCACCTCCTCCTCCCCCCAACCTCCTCCTTCACCTCCCTCCTCCTCCCCTCCTCTACTTCCTCCTCCTCCTACCCCTCCTCCTCCTCCACCTTCCCCTCACCCTAAACTTCCTACTGCCTCTCTCCCTCCACCTCCCCCCTACACTTCCTCCTCCTCCTCATCCTCCCACTCCTCCTAAACTTCCTCCTCCTCATCCTCCTCCTCCTCCTCCTCCTCCTCCCCCCTCCACTTCCTCCTCCTCCTCCTCCCCCACCACTCCCCTCCCCCTCCTCCTCCTCCTCCTCCCCCTCCCCCTCCTCCCCCTCCCCCCTCCCCTCCTCCTCCTCCTCCTCCTCCTCCCCCCCCTCCCCCTCCCCCCCCCCTCCACTTCCTCCTCCTCCTCCACCTCCTCCTCCTCCTCCTCCTCATCATCCTCCCCCCCCCCCATCCACTTCCTCCTCCTCTTCATCCTCCTCCTCCTCCGCCTCCTCCTCATCCTCATCCTCCTCCTCCTCCGCCTCCTCCTCATCCTCCTCCTCCTCCTCTGCCTCCTCCTCATCCTCCTCATCCGCCTCCTCCTCATCCTCCTCCTCCTCCTCCTCCCATCCTCCTCCTCCTCCTCCTCCTCCTCCTCCTCCCCCTCCTCCTCCTCCTCCTCCTCCTCCTCATCCTCCTCCTCCTCCTCCTCCCTCCTCCTCCTCCTCCTCCTCCTCCTCCTCCTCCTCCTCCTCCCCTCCTCCTCCTCCTCCTCCCCTCCTCCTCCTCCTCCTCCTCCTCCTCCTCCTCATCCTCCTCCTCATCCTCCCCCTCCTCCTCCTCCACCTCCTTAGTACTTGGCTACAATGCAAGCTTGCACAAACATCAGACCATAACTTATTGAACATGATTTGAAACTGGCCTTTTTCAGAAAAGAGATGAATCACATGAAAAACTGAAAGGGCAGGAACTCCATCCACATTAGCAATGTGGTCCTCTGCAGTGGGTAGAACATGGTCCTCTGTAGGTCAGTTAGTAGAACAATGTCTTCTGTAGTTCAGTGAGTAGAACATGGTCCTCTATAGTTAGTAGAACATGGTTCTCTGTAGTTAGTAGAACATGGTCCTCTGCAGTTAGTAGAACATGGTCCTCTGTAGGTCAGTTAGTAGAACATGGTCTTCTGTAGTTCAGTGAGTAGAACATGGTCATCTATAGTTAGTAGAACATGGTTCTCTGTAGTTAGTAGAACATGGTCCTCTATACTTAGTAGAGCATGGTTCTCTGTAGTTAGTAGAACATGGTCCTCTGTAGTTAGTAGAACATGGTCCTCTGTAGATTGTAGAACATGGTCCTCTGCAGTTTGTAGAACATGGTCCTCTGTAGGTCAGTTAGTAGAACATGGTCTTCTGTAGTTCAGTGAGTAGAACATGGTCCTCTATAGTTAGTAGAACATGGTTCTCTATAGTTAGTAGAACATGGTCCTCTATAGTTAGTAGAGCATGGTCCTCTATAGTTAGTAGAACATGGTTCTCTGTAGTTAGTAGAACGTGGTCATCTGTAGTTAGTAGACCATGGTCCTCTGTAGTTAGTAGAACATGGTCCTCTGCAGTTAGTAGAACATGGTCCTCCGTAGGTCAGTTAGTAGGACATGGTCTTCTGTAGTTCAGTGAGTAGAAAATGGTCCTCTATAGTTAGGAGAACATGGTTCTCTGTAGTTAGTAGAACATGGTCCTCTATAATTAGTAGAGCATGGTCCTCTGTAGTTAGTAGAACATGGTTCGCTGTTGTTTGTAGAACATGGTCCTCTGTAGTTAGTAGAACATGGTCCTCTGCAGTTAGTAGAACATGGTCCTCTGCAGTTAGTAGAACATGGTCCTATGTAGGTCAGTTAGTAGAACATGGTCTTCTGTAGTTCAGTGAGTGGAACATGGTCCTCTATAGTTAGTAGAACATGGTCTTCTGTAGTTCAGTGAGTAGAACATGGTCCTCTATAGTTAGTAGAACATGGTCCTCTGCAGTTAGTAGAACATGGTCCTCTGTAGGTCAGTTAGTAGAACATGGTCTTCTGTAGTTCAGTGAGTAGAACATGGTCCTCTATAGTTAGCAGAACATGGTTCTCTTTAGTTCGTAGAACATGGTCCTCTATATTTAGTAGAGCATTGTCCTCTATAGTTAGTAGAGCATGGTCCTCTATAGTTAGTAGAACATGGTTCTCTGTAATTAGTACAACATGGTCCTCTGTAGTTAGTAGAACATGGTCCTCTGTAGTTAGTAGAACATGGTCCTCTGCAGTTAGTAGAACATGGTCCTCCGTAGGTCAGTTAGTAGAACATGGTCTTCTGTAGTTCAGTGAGTAGAACATGGTCCTCTATACTTAGTAGAACATGGTTCTCTGTAATTAGTAGAACATGGTCCTCTATAGTTAGTAGAGCATGGTCCTCTATAGTCAGTAGAACGTGATTCTCTGATTCTCTGTAGTTAGTAGAACATGGTCCTCTGTAGTTAGTAGAACATGGTCCTCTGTAGTTAGTAGAACATGGTCCTCTGCAGTTAATAGAACATGGTCCTCTGCAGTTAGTAGAACATGGTCCTCTGCAGTTAGTAGAACATGGTCCTCTGTAGGTCAGTTAGTAGAACATGGTCTTCTGTTAGTTCAGTGAGTAGAACATGGTCCTCTATAGTTAGTAGAACATGGTACTCTGTAGTTAGTAGAACATGGTCCTCTATAGTTAGTAGAGCATGGTCCTCTATAGTTAGTAGAACGTGGTTCTCTGTAGTTAGTAGAACATGGTCCTCTGCAGTTAGTAGAACATGGTCCTCTGCAGTTAGTAGAACATGGTCCTCTGTAGTTAGTCAGTTAGTAGAACATGGTCTTCTGTAGTTCATGGTCCTCTGAGTAGAACATGGTCCTCTATAGTTAGTAGAACATGGTACTCTATAGTTAGTAGAACATGGTCCTCTATAGTTAGTAGAACATGGTCCTCTATAGTTAGTAGAACATGGTCCTCTGTAGTTAGTAGACCATGGTCCTCTGTAGTTAGTAGAACATGGTCCTCTGCAGTTAGTAGAACATGGTCCTCTGTAGGTCAGTTAGTAGGACATGGTCTTCTGTAGTTCAGTGAGTAGAAAATGCTCATCTATAGTTAGTAGAACATGGTTCTTTGTAGTTAGTAGAACATGGTCCTCTATACTTAGTAGAGCATGGTTCTCTGTAGTTAGTAGAACATGGTCCTCTGTAGTTAGTAGAACATGGTCCTCTGTAGATTGTAGAACATGGTCCTCTGCAGTTTGTAGAACATGGTCCTCTGTAGGTCAGTTAGTAGAACATGGTCTTCTGTAGTTCAGTGAGTAGAACATGGTCCTCTATAGTTAGTAGAACATGGTTCTCTATAGTTAGTAGAACATGGTCCTCTATAGTTAGTAGAGCATGGTCCTCTATAGTTAGTAGAACATGGTTCTCTGTAGTTAGTAGAACGTGGTCATCTGTAGTTAGTAGACCATGGTCCTCTGTAGTTAGTAGAACATGGTCCTCTGCAGTTAGTAGAACATGGTCCTCCGTAGGTCAGTTAGTAGGACATGGTCTTCTGTAGTTCAGTGAGTAGAAAATGGTCCTCTATAGTTAGGAGAACATGGTTCTCTGTAGTTAGTAGAACATGGTCCTCTATAATTAGTAGAGCATGGTCCTCTGTAGTTAGTAGAACATGGTTCGCTGTTGTTTGTAGAACGTGGTCCTCTGTAGTTAGTAGAACATGGTCCTCTGCAGTTAGTAGAACATGGTCCTCTGCAGTTAGTAGAACATGGTCCTATGTCGGTCAGTTAGTAGAACATGGTCTTCTGTAGTTCAGTGAGTGGAACATGTCCTCTATAGTTAGTAGAACATGGTCTTCTGTAGTCCAGTGAGTAGAACATGGTCCTCTATAGTTAGTAGAACATGGTCCTCTGCAGTTAGTAGAACATGGTCCTCTGTAGGTCAGTTAGTAGAACATGGTCTTCTGTAGTTCAGTGAGTAGAACATGGTCCTCTATAGTTAGCAGAACATGGTTCTCTTTAGTTCGTAGAACATGGTCCTCTATATTTAGTAGAGCATTGTCCTCTATAGTTAGTAGAGCATGGTCCTCTATAGTTAGTAGAACATGGTTCTCTGTAATTAGTAGAACATGGTCCTTTGTAGTTAGTAGAACATGGTCCTCTGTAGTTAGTAGAACATGGTCCTCTGCAGTTAGTAGAACATGGTCCTCCGTAGGTCAGTTAGTAGAACATGGTCTTCTGTAGTTCAGTGAGTAGAACATGGTCCTCTATACTTAGTAGAACATGGTTCTCTGTAATTAGTAGAACATGGTCCTCTATAGTTAGTAGAGCATGGTCCTCTATAGTCAGTAGAACGTGATTCTCTGTAGTTAGTAGAACATGGTCCTCTGTAGTTAGTAGAACAGGGTCCTCTGTAGTTAGTAGAACATGGTCCTCTGTATTTAGTAGAACATGGTCCTCTGCAGTTAGTAGAACATGGTCCTCTGCAGTTAGTAGAACATGGTCCTCTATAGTTAGTAGAGCATGGTCCTCTATAGTCAGTAGAACGTGATTCTCTGTAGTTAGTAGAACATGGTCCTCTGTAGTTAGTAGAACAGGGTCCTCTGTAGTTAGTAGAACATGGTCCTCTGCAGTTATTAGAACATGGTCCTCTGCAGTTAGTAGAACATGGTCCTCTGCAGTTAGTAGAACATGGTCCTCTGTAGGTCAGTTAGTAGAACATGGTCTTCTGTAGTTCAGTGAGTAGAACATGGTCCTCTATAGTTAGTAGAACATGATTCTCTATAGTTAGTAGAACATGGTCCTCTATAGTTAGTAGAACATGGTCCTCTGTAGTTAGTAGAACATGGTTCTCTGTAGTTAGTAGAACATGGTCCTCTGTAGTTAGTAGAACATGGTCCTCTGCAGTTAGTAGAACATGGTCCTCTGTAGGTCAGTTAGTAGAACATGGTCTTCTGTAGTTCAGTGAGTAGAACATGGTCCTCTATAGTTAGTAGAACATGGTACTCTATAGTTAGTAGAACATGGTCCTCTATAGTTAGTAGAGCATGGTCCTCTAGTTAGTTGGTTCTCTGTAGTTAGTAGAACGTGGTCCTCTGTAGTTAGTAGACCATGGTCCTCTGTAGTTAGTAGAACATGGTCCTCTGCAGTTAGTAGAACATGGTCCTCTGTAGGTCAGTTAGTAGGACATGGTCTTCTGTAGTTCAGTGAGTAGAAAATGGTCCTCTATAGTTAGGAGAACATGGTTCTCTGTAGTTAGTAGAACATGGTCCTCTGTTGTTGGTCCTCTGTAGTTAGTAGAACATGGTCCTCTGAACAGTTCTGTAGTAGAACATGGTCCTATGTAGGGTCAGTTAGTAGAACATGGTCCTTCTTAGTAGTTCTTCTGTAGTTCAGTGAGTGGAACATGGTCCTCTATAGTTAGTAGAACATGGTCTTCTGTAGTTCAGTGAGTAGAACATGGTCCTCTATAGTTAGTAGAACATGGTCCTCTGCAGTTAGTAGAACATGGTCCTCTGTAGGTCAGTTAGTAGAACATGGTCTTCTGTAGTTCAGTGAGTAGAACATGGTCCTCTATAGTTAGCAGAACATGGTTCTCTTTAGTTCGTAGAACATGGTCCTCTATATTTAGTAGAGCATTGTCCTCTATAGTTAGTAGAGCATGGTCCTCTATAGTTAGTAGAACATGGTTCTCTGTAATTAGTAGAACATGGTCCTTTGTAGTTAGTAGAACATGGTCCTCTGTAGTTAGTAGAACATGGTCCTCTGCAGTTAGTAGAACATGGTCCTCCGTAGGTCAGTTAGTAGAACATGGTCTTCTGTAGTTCAGTGAGTAGAACATGGTCCTCTATACTTAGTAGAACATGGTTCTCTGTAGTTAGTAGAACATGGTCCTCTATAGTTAGTAGAGCATGGTCCTCTATAGTCAGTAGAACGTGATTCTCTGTAGTTAGTAGAACATGGTCCTCTGTAGTTCAGTAGAGAACATGGTCCTCTATAGTTAGTAGAGGAACATGGTCCTCTATAGTTAGTAGAACATGGTTCTCTGTAATTAGTAGAACATGGTCCTCTATAGTTAGTTAGAAGAACATGGTCCTCTGTAGTTCAGTTCGAACATGGTCCTCTGCAGTTAGTAGAACATGGTCCTCTGTAGGTCAGTTAGTAGAACATGGTCTTCTGTAGTTCAGTGAGCAGAAAATGGTCCTCTGTAATTAGTAGAACATGGTTCTCTGCAGTTAGTAGAACATGGTCCTCTGTATCAGTTAGTAGAGCATGGACTTCTATAGTTAGTAGAAAATGGTCCTCTATAGTTAGTAGAACATGGTGATTCTCTGTAGTTAGTAGAACATGGTCCTCTGTAGTTAGTAGAACATGGTCCTCTGTAGTTAGTAGAACATGGTCCTCTGCAGTTAGTAGAACATGGTCCTCTGCAGTTAGTAGAACATGGTCCTCTGCAGTTAGTAGAACATGGTCCTCTGTAGGTCAGTTAGTAGAACATGGTCTTCTGTAGTTCAGTGAGTGGAACATGGTCCTCTATAGTTAGTAGAACATGGTTCTCTGTGGTTAGTAGAACATGGTCCTCTATAGTTCAGTTAGAAGAACATGGTCCTCTGTAGTTCAGTTAGTAGAACATGGTCCTCTGTAGTTTAGTTAGTAGAACATGGTCCTCTGTAGTTTAGTTAGTAGAACATGGTCCTCTGTAGTTAGTAGAACATGGTCCTCTGTATTTAGTAGAACATGGTCCTCTGTAGGTCAGTTAGCAGAACATGGTCCTCTGTAGTTTGTAGAACATGGTCCTCTGCAGTTAGTAGAACATGGTCCTCTGTAGGTCAGTTAGTAGGACATGGTCTTCTGTAGTTTAGTGAGTAGAAAATGGTCCTCTATAGTTAGTAGAACATGGTTCGCTGTAGTTAGTAGAACATGGTCCTCGATAGTTAGTAGAGCATGGTCCTCTGTAGTTAGTAGAACATGGTCCTCTGTAGTTAGTAGAACATGGTCCTCTGCAGTTAGTAGAACATGGTTCTCTGCAGTTAGTAGAACATGGTCCTCTGCAGTTAGTAGAACATGGTCCTCTGTAGGTCAGTTAGTAGAACATGGTCTTCTGTAGTTCAGTTAGTGGAACATGGTCCTCTATAGTTAGTAGAACATGGTCCTCTGCAGTTAGTAGAACATGGTCCTCTGTAGGTCAGTTAGTAGAACATGGTCTTCTGTAGTTCAGTGAGTAGAACATGGTCCTCTATAGTTAGCAGAACATGGTTCTCTGTAGTTAGTAGAACATGGTCCTCTATAGTTAGTAGAGCATGGTCCATGGTCCTATAGTTAGTAGAGCATGGTCCTCTATAGTTAGTAGAACATGGTTCTCTGTAATTAGTAGAACATGGTCCTCTGTAGTTAGTAGAACATGGTCCTCTGCAGTTAGTAGAACATGGTCCTCTGCAGTTAGTAGAACATGGTCCTCCGTAGGTCAGTTAGTAGAACATGGTCTTCTGTAGTTCAGTGAGTAGAACATGGTCCTCTATAGTTAGTAGAACATGGTTCTCTGTAGTTAGTAGAACATGGTCCTCTATAGTTCAGTTAGAAGAACATGGTCCTCTGTAGTTAGTAGAACATGGTTCTCTGTAGTTAGTAGAACATGGTCCTCTGTTCAGTTAGTAGAAC
>NC_088220.1:83703795-83718795 GCF_036934945.1 Oncorhynchus masou masou | reverse complement strand
TAAGGACAGCTGAGGGAGGATGTGACAGGTTGGGGAATATGACAGGTTGGGGGAGAATGTGACCAGTTGGGGGGATGATATGACAGGTTGGGGAGAATGTGACAGGTTGATGGGGGGATTTGACAGGTTGGGTTTTAATGTGACAGGCTTGGGGAGGATGTGAGCAGTTGGGGGGTGTGACAGGTTGAGGATGTAACAGGTTGGGGGGATGTGAGATGGTTGGGGGTGGATGTGACAGGTTGGGGGATGTGAGCTGGTTGGGGGGTGGATGTGACAGGTTGGGGGGAGAATTTGACAGGTTGGGGGAGAATGTGACAGTTTGGGGGGAGAATGTGACCAGTTGGGGGGGGATGATATGACAGGTTGGGGGGTGGATGTGACAGGTTGGGGGGAGAATGTGACAGGTTGGGGAGAGAATGTGACAGGTTGGGGGAGAATGTGACAGGTTGGGGGGAGAATGTGACAGTTTGGGGGAGAATGTGACAGGTTGGGGGAGAATGTGACCAGTTGGGGGGATGATATGACAGGTTGGGCGGAGGATGTGACAGGTTGATGGGGGGATTTGACAGGTTGGGTTTTATTGTGACAGGTTTGGGGGAGGATGTGACAGGTTGGGGGGTGTGACAGGTTGGGGGAGGATGTAACAGGTTGGGGGGATGTGAGATGGCTGGGGGTGAATGTGACAGGTTGGGGGGCATGTGAGCTGGTTGGGGTGTGGATGTGACAGGTTGGGGGGATGTGAGCTGGTTGGGTGTGGATGTGACAGGTTGGGGGGATGTGAGCTGGTTGTGGGGTGGATGTGACAGGTTGGGGATGTGAGCTGGTTGGGGGGTGGATGTGACAGGTTGGGGTGGATGTGAGCTGGTTGGGGGTGGATGTGACAGGTTGTTCTGAACATGGGAACAATCTGTCATTGAGGTGGAGGACAAGAAAAGAATGGACTAAATTCTGTTAGAACACGAAGTCATGTGACTTGATGGACTTCCATTCAACCGCTCAACAGATGTCCATCCGTCCTAAACCTTACATTATCTCAGCCTGTTTCCATGACAACTCATCAGACACACAGACACACAGACTCACAGACACACAGACACACAGACTCACAGACTCACAGACTCACAGACACACAGACACACAGACACACAAACACACAGACTCACAGACTCACAAACACACAGACACACAGTCACACAGACACACAGACTCACAGACACACAGACACACAGACTCACAGACACACAAACACACAAACACACAAACACACAGACTCACAGACACACAGACACACAAACACACAGACTCACAGACACACAGACTCACAGACTCACAGACTCACAAACACACAAACACACAGACTCACAGACACACAGACTCACAGACTCAGACCAAACACACAAACACACAGACACACAGACTCACAGACTCACAGACACACAGACTCACAAACACACAGACTCACAGACACACTGACACACAGACCCAAGAGGCATTACCATGACTGGAATCGATTGGTGGCAAGTCACTGATTTAAAGACAGACTGATGAGTTACAGATTTATAGACAGGCTATGGAACTCCCCCAAATTTGCAACAGCTATATTCTGCATAATCCATCCATTCATCCATCCATCCAACATCCATTCCTCCATCCATCCATCCATCCATCCATCCATCCATCCATTATCCATCCAACATCCATCCATCCATCCATCCATTATCCATCCATCCAACATCCATCCATCCAACATCCATCCATCCAACATCCATCCATCCATTATCCATCCATCCAACATCCATCCATCCAACATCCATCCATCCAATATCCATCCATCCATTATCCATCCAACATCCATCCATCCATCCATCCATCCATTATCCATCCATCCAACATCCATCCATCCAACATCCATCCATCCAACATCCATCCATCCATTATCCATCCATCCAACATCCATCCATCCAACATCCATCCATCCAACATCCATCCATCCAATATCCATCCAACAACTATCCATCCATCCAACATTCAGCCATCCATCCATCCATTCATCAATCCATTCATTCATCCATCCATCCATCCTCAGCTTCTGTGTGTATTTAGAGTGTTTGAGCAGGGAGCCATCTTTCACAGTATTGTCATCTTTGTCGCTGTTTTATCTATTAATATATCTCAGTGTGTTCTTTGTTATGGTGCATGTGTCAGAACAGGCTGATATATCTCAGTGTTCTGCCATGTGCTTTGGGGGGTCCAGAACAGGTTGGATATATCTCAGTGTGTTCTTTGTTATGGTGCCTGGGGGCTAGGAACAGGTTGGATATATCTCAGTGTGGTCTTTCATTGCGGGCTTGGGGGCCAGAACAGGTTGGATATATCTCAGTGTGTTCTTTGTTGCGGTGCTCCGAGGCCCAGAAATAGGTTTGATGTATCTCTGTCGAATGCAGTGGGAGACACATTAGCTAGTGTTTAGCTCCCGTGGGGTGTTAGAGAGAGAGAGAGAAGGGAGGCAGACCCAAAGACATGAATGATAAAAAGAGCAGGCAGTACATCCCTGTCTGACCACAGTCCTTTCATATTCAGCTACAGAGGCAAGCATCTATAGTCTATATCTATAGTCTATATCTATAGTCTATATCTATAGTCTATATCTATATCTATAGTCTATATCTATAGTCTATATCTATAGTCTATATCTATAGTCTATAGTCTATATCTATATCTATATCTATAGTCTATATCTATATCTATAGTCTATATCTATATCTATAGTCTATATCTATAGTCTATATCTATATCTATATCTATAGTCTATATCTATATCTATATCTATATCTATAGTCTATATCTATAGTCTATATCTATATCTATATCTATATCTATAGTCTATATCTATAGTCTACATCTATAGTCTACATCTATAGTCTACATCTATAGTCTACATCTATAGTCTATATATATAGTCTATATCTATAGTCTATATCTATATCTATAGTCTATATCTATAGTCTATATCTATATCTATAGTCTATATCTATAGTCTATATCTATAGTCTATATCTATATCTATAGTCTATATCTATAGTCTATATCTATAGTCTATATCTATAGTCTATATCTATATCTATATCTATAGTCTACATCTATAGTCTACATCTATAGTCTATATCTATAGTCTACATCTATAGTCTACATCTATAGTCTATATCTATAATCTATATCTATAGTCTATATCTATAGTCTACATCTATAGTCTACATCTATAGTCTACATCTATAGTCTACATCTATAGTCTATATCTATAGTCTATATCTATAGTCTAATATCTATAGTCTACATCTATAGTCTACATCTATAGGCTATATGTATAGTCTATATCTATAGTCTAATATCTATAGTCTACATCTATAGTCTACATCTATAGTCTATATCTATAGTCTATATCTATAGTCTAATATCTATAGTCTATATCTATAGTCAGTTGTGATGTGGGAAGTGTTTTACCCCTCTAGACTCTCTCCTGGTCTGGAATGGGTTTTCCCCTATCAGGCCTGAAGGATTTCCTCTTGGTCTGGAATGGGTTGTCCCCTATCAGGCCTGAAGGATTTTCTCTTGGTTTGGAATGGGTTCTCCCATTGGGGTGGCAGGTTGCCTAGTGATTAGCGTTGGACTAGTAATCGAAAGGTTGCAAGATTGAATCTCTGAGCTGACAAGGTAAAAACATGTTCTGCCCTTGAACAGGCTGTCATTGAAGGCTGTCATTGAAAAAAATAATTTGTTTCTTAATTAACTAACTTTGCCTAGATAAATAAAGGTAATAAAATAGTTTTCCTCTATCTGGCCTGAATTATTTTCTCATGGTCTGGAATAGGTTTTCCCCTATCTGGCTGAATGATTTTCTCATTGTCTGGAATAAGTTCTTCCCTATCTGGCCTGGAATGATTTCTGCCTCTCTTTTGGTTTCTCATGTTCCGATCGCTTTTGGGTCTCCCCTCTTTGTCTCAAGTAGTTTCCCCCTCTGGCTTGTTTTGTAGTGAGCTTATTTTGGATCATCAGTCGAGAGAACGATAGCACCAAATGGAAGTAGATGAAACTGAGGTACATAAACTGTGACAGAAGGCCTCTGGTGTGAGAGACGGAGTATTGACTGTCTTGTTCTCTGGCGGTTCATTGAAAGTGTCATTTCACGGCAGCTTTCTGGGGACTCTGCCCTCTCGACACCCTCATGATAACCCCAACCATCTGGCCTTCTCTAGCTGCTCTCAACCTCCCTGTTCTCCTTCATGATAACCCTGACCATCTGGCCTTCTCTAGCTGCTCTCTACCTCCCTGTTCTCCTTCATGATAACCCCGACCATCTGGCCTTCTCTAGCTGCTCTTAACCTCCCTGTTCTCCTTCATGATAACCCCAACAATCTGGCCTTCTCTAGCTGCTCTCAACCTCCCTGTTCTCCTTCATGATAACCCTGACCATCTGGCCTTCTCTAGCTGCTCTCTACCTCCCTGTTCTCCTTCATGATAACCCCGACCATCTGGCCTTCTCTAGCTGCTCTCCACCTCCCTGTTCTCCTTCATGATAACCCCAACCATCTGGCCTTCTCTAGCTGCTCTCCACCTCCCTGTTCTCCTTCATGATAACCCCAACCATCTGGCCTTCTCTAGCTGAACTCTACCTCCCTGTTCTCCTTCATGATAACCCCAACCATCTGGCCTTCTCTAGCTGCTCTCTACCTCCCTGTTCTCCTTCATGATAACCACAACCATCTGGCCTTCTCTAGCTGCTCTCTACCTCCCTGTTCTCCTTCATGATAACCCCGATCATCTGGCCTTCTCTAGCTTCTCTCTACCTCCCTGTTCTCCTTCATGATAACCCCGATCATCTGGCCTTCTCTAGCTTCTCTCTACCTCCCTGTTCTCCATCATGATAACCACAACCATCTGGCCTTCTCTAGCTGCTCTCTACCTCCATGTTCTCCTTCATGATAACCACAACCATCTGGCCTTCTCTAGCTGCTCTCTACCTCCCTGTTCTCCTTCATGATAACCACAACAATCTGGCCTTCTCTAGCTGCTCTCTACCTCCCTGTTCTCCATCATGATAACCACAACCATCTGGCCTTCTCTACCTGCTCTCCACCTCCCTGTTCTCCTTCATGATAACCCCAACCATCTGGCCTTCTCTAGCTGCTCTCTACCTCCCTGTTCTCCTTCATGATAACCACAACCATCTGGCCTTCTCTAGCTGCTCTCTACCTCCATGTTCTCCTTCATGATAACCCCAACCATCTGGCCTTCTCTAGCTGCTCTCTACCTCCCTGTTCTCCTTCATGATAACCACAACCATCTGGCCTTCTCTAGCTGCTCTCTACCTCCCTGTTCTCCATCATGATAACCACAACCATCTGGCCTTCTCTAGCTGCTCTCTACCTCCCTGTTCTCCATCATGATAACCCCAACCATCTGGCCTTCTCTAGCTGCTCTCTACCTCCCTGTTCTCCTTCATGATAACCACAACCATCTGGCATTCTCTAGCTGCTCTCTACCTCCCTGTTCTCCTTCATGATAACCCCAAACATCTGGCCTTCTCTAGCTGCTCTCTACCTCCCTGTTCTCCTTCATGATAACCCCAACCATCTGGCCTTCTCTAGCTGCTCTCTACCTCCCTGTTCTCCTTCATGATAACCACAACCATCTGCCCTTCTCTAGCTGCTCTCCACCTCCCTGTTCTCCTTCATGATAACCACAAGCATCTGCCCTTCTCTAGCTGCTCTCTACCTCCCTGTTCTCCTTCATGATAACCACAACCATCTGGCCTTCTCTAGCTGCTCTCTACCTCCCTGTTCTCCTTCATGATAACCCCGACCATCTGGCCTTCTCTAGCTGCCGTCTAACCTCCCTGTTCTCCTTCATGATAACCACAACCATCTGGCCTTCTCTAGCTGCTCTCCACCTCCCTGTTCTCCTTCATGATAACCACAACCATCTGGCCTTCTCTAGCTGCTCTCTACCTCCCTGTTCTCCTTCATGATAACCACAACCATCTGGCCTTCTCTAGCTGCTCTCTACCTCCCTGTTCTCCTTCATGATAACCACAACCATCTGGCCTTCTCTAGCTGCTCTCTACCTCCCTGTTCTCCTTCATGATAACCCCGACCATCTGGCCTTCTCTAGCTGCTCTCTACCTCCCTGTTCTCCTTCATGATAACCACAACCATCTGGCCTTTTCTAGCTGCTCTCTACCTCCCTGTTCTCCTTCATGATAACCACAACCATCTGGCCTTCTCTAGCTGCTCTCCACCTCCCTGTTCTCCTTCATGATAACCCTGACCATCTGGCCTTCTCTAGCTGCTCTCTACCTCCCTGTTCTCCTTCATGAAAACCACAACCATCTGGCCTTCTCTAGCTGCTCTCTACCTCCCTGTTCTCCTTCACGATAACCCCGACCATCTGGCCTTCTCTAGCTGCTCTCCACCTCCCTGTTCTCCTTCATGATAACCTAACCATCTGGCCTTCTCTAGCTGCTCTCTACCTCTCTGTTCTCCTTCATGATAACCACAACCATCTGGCCTTCTCTAGCTGCTCTCCACCTCCCTGTTCTCCTTCATGATAACCCTGACCATCTGGCCTTCTCTAGCTGCTCTCTACCTCCCTGTTCTCCTTCATGATAACCACAACCATCTGGCCTTCTCTAGCTGCTCTCTACCTCCCTGTTCTCCTTCATGATAACCCCGACCATCTGGTCTTCTCTAGCTGCTCTCTACCTCCCAGATCTCCCCTCATGCTCTCATTTTGACCTCCATCTACAGTGGGTTCATCTGTCTAGGCTGAGTGACAGTACCGGTGGAATGGAGACGAGATATGTCGAGGGAAATGGCTGTAATTCGTAAACACACAAGTTAAAACCTTTAGAACAGGGGAGGCAGGGGAGGCAGAGAGACAGGGCCTGTTAGAGAGGGCTGAGACAGGGTTAGAGGTTAGAGGTGCTCAGGGGAGGCAGAAAGACAGGGCCTGTTAGAGAGGGCTGAGACAGGGTTAGAGGTGCTCAGAGCAGAGACAGGGCCTGTTAGGGCTGAGACAGGGTTAGAGGTTAGAATTCTCAGGGGAGGCAGAGAGACAGGGCCTGTTAGAGAGGACTGAGACAGGGTTAGAGGTTAGAGGTGCTCAGGGGAGGCAGAGAGACAGGGCCTGTTAGAAGAGGACTGAGACAGGGTTAGGAGTTAGAGGTGCTCAGGGTAGGCAGAGAGACAGGCCTGTTAGAGAGGACTGAGACAGGGTTAGAGGTTAGAGGTGCTCAGGAGGCAGAGAGACAGGGCATAGAGAGGACTGAGACAGTGTTAGAGGTGCTCCAGGGAGGCAGAAGACAGGGCCTGTTAGAGGACTGAGACAGGGTTAGAGGTGCTCAGGGGAGGCAGAGACAGGGCCTGTTAGAGAGGGCTGAGACATTGTTAGAGGTGCTCTGGGGAGGCAGAGAGACAGGGCCTGTTAGAGAGGACTGAGACAGGGTTAGAGTAGCTCAGGGGAGGCAGAGAGACAGGGCCTGTTAGAGAGGACTGAGACAGGGTTAGAGTAGCTCAGGGGAGGCAGAGAGACAGGGCCTGTTAGAGAGGACTGGAGACATTGTTAGAGGTGCTCTGGGAGGCAGAGGACAGGGCCTGTTAGAGAGGACTGAGACAGGGTTAGAGGTGCTCAGGGAGGCAGAAGACAGGGCCTGTTAGAGGAGGCTGAACAGGGTTAGAGGTGCTCAGGGGAGGCAGAGAGACAGGGCCTGTTAGAAGGGCTGAGACAGGGTTAGAGGTGCTCAGGGAGGCAGAGGAGCAGGGCCTGTTAGAGAGGGCTGAGACAGGGTTAGAGGTTAGAGGTGCTCAGGGGAGGCAGAGAACAGGGCCTGTTAGAAGGACTGAGACAGGGTTAGAGGTTAGAGGTGCTCAGGGGAGGCAGAGAGACAGGGCCTGTTAGAGAGGACTGAGACAGGGTTAGAGGTTAAGTAGCTCAGTGGAGGCAGAGAGACAGGGCCTGTTAGAAGGGACTGAGACAGGGTTAGAGGTTAAGAGGTGCTCAGGGGAGGCAGAGAGACAGGGCATGTTAGAGAGGACTGAGACAGGGTTAGAGGTGCTCAGGGAGGCAGAGAGACAGGGCCTGTTAGAGGGCTGAGACAGGGTTAGAGGTGCTCAGGGGAGGCAGAGAGACAGGGCCTGTTAGAGAGGGCTGAGACAGGGTTAGAGGTTAGAGGTGCTCAGGGGAGGCAGAGAGACAGGGCCTGTTAGGAGAGGACTGAGACAGGGTTAGAGGGTTAGAGGTGCTCAGGGGAGGCAGAGAGACAGGGCCTGTTAGAGGACTGAGACAGGGTTAGAGGTTAAGGTGCTCAGGGGAGGCAGAGAGACAGGGCCTGTTAGAGATTGCTGAGACAGGGTTAGAGTAGCTCTGGGGAGGCAGAGAGACAGGGCCTGTTAGAGAGGACTGAGACAGGGTTAGAGGTGCTCAGGGGAGGCAGAGAGACAGGGCCTGTTAGAGAGGACTGAGACAGGGTTAGAGGTTAGAGGTGCTCAGGGGAGGCAGAGAGACAGGGCCTGTTAGAGAGGACTGAGACAGGGTTAGAGGTTAGAGTAGCTCAGGGGAGGCAGAGAGACAGGGCCTGTTAGAGAGGACTGAGACAGGGTTAGAGGTTAGAGTAGCTCAGGGGAGGCAGAGAGACAGGGCCTGTTAGAGAGGACTGAGACAGGGTTAGAGGTGCTCTGGGGAGGCAGAGAGACAGGGCCTGTTAGAGAGGACTGAGACAGGGTTAGAGTAGCTCAGGGGTAGGCAGAGAGACAGGGCCTGTTAGAGAGGGCTGAGACAGTGTTAGAGGTGCTCTGGGGAGGCAGAGAGACAGGGCCTGTTAGAGAGGACTGAGACAGGGTTAGAGTAGCTCAGGGGAGGCAGAGAGACAGGGCCTGTTAGGAGGCTGAGACAGGGTTAGGGTTAGAGTAGCTCAGGGAGGCAGAGAGACAGGGCCTGTTAGAAAGAGGCTGAGACAGGGTTAGAGGTGCTCTGGGGAGGCAGAGAGACAGGGCCTGTTAGAGGACTGAGACAGGGTTAGAGGGTTAGGTAGCTCAGGAGGCAGAGAGACAGGGCCTGTTAGAGAGGGCTGAGACAGGGTTAGAGGTGCTCTGGGGAGGCAGAGAGACAGAGAGGGGATTGAGATGGGTGGCTCTGGGAAGAAGAGACTGTGCTGAAGTTGGCTTTATCCTATGTATTCCTATGTATTCCACCATGATGGGTGTAAAGCATCTATCTGCACCTTGAAGAATGAAGAAGCCGATACAATAGCTGTTAGTAATGGTGTGTTAACATCATTTTAAATGGAGAGTTACATCTGTGGTATTAATAGGATATATGCCCCTGGCAACAGGTGGTCTGTAAAACAGTGGGATGTTTTAATACTGCTGCTCTATTTATGTCTTACTCTTTACTCAACTACACAAATTAATGTTCCCCCTCACGTGTATCACTCAATCTCACTCTATTTCTGTCTCTCCCACTCCCTCTCCCTCGCTTTCTCCCTCTCCCTCTATCTCCTTCTGTCTCTCCCTCTCCCTCGCTTTCTCTCTCTCCCTCTATCTCCTTCTGTCTCTCCCTCTATCTCCTTCTGTCTCTCCCTCTATCTCCTTCTGTCTCTCCCTCTATCTCCTTCTGTCTCTCCCTCTATCTCCTTCTGTCTCTCCCTCTCCCTCGCTTTCTCCCTCTCCCTCTATCTCCTTCTGTCTCTCCCACTCCCTCTCCCTCGCTTTCTCCCTCTCCCTCTATCTCCTTCTGTCTCTCCCTCTATCTCCTTCTGTCTCTCCCTCTATCTCCTTCTGTCTCTCCCTCTATCTCCTTCTGTCTCTCCCTCTCCCTCTCTCTTTCTGTCTCTCCCTCTATCTCCTTCTGTCTCTCCCACTCCCTCTATCCCTTTCTGTCTCTCCCTCTATCTCCTTCTGTCTCTCCCTCTATCTCATTCTGTCTCTCCCTCTATCTCCTTCTGTCTCCTCTCCCTCTCTCTTTCTGTCTCTCCCTCTATCTCCTTCTGTCTCTCCCTCTATCTCCTTCCAGTCTCTCCCTCTCCCTCTCTCTTTCTGTCTCTCCCTCTATCTCATTCTGTCTCTCCCTCTATCTCCTTCTGTCTCTCCCTCTCCCTCTCTCATTCTGTCTCTCCCTCTATCTCCTTCTGTCTCTCCCTCTATCTCCTTCTGTCTCTCCCTCTCCCTCTCTCTTTCTGTCTCTCCCTCTATCTCCTTATGTCTCTCCCACTCCCTCTATCCCTTTCTGTCTCTCCCTCTCTCCCTCTCTCCCTCTCTCTGTGTGTGTGTGTGTGTGTGTGTGTGTGTGTGTGTTTTGTATAGTTCTCCTCTCCCTGAATGTGATGTCTCTGTGGAACGTAAACAGAGAGCCATGAGAGATAATATCTGACATAAAGTACAGTAACACTGACAGACTGAATCAACTGGTCATATCTGACTCACTGTACTGTAGACTGTAGACTGAATCAACTGATCATATCTGACTCACTGTACTGTAGACTGTAGACTGAATCAACTGATCATATCTGACTCACTGTACTGTAGACTGTAGACTGAATCAACTGATCATATCTGACTCACTGTACTGTAGCCTGTAGACTGAATCAACTGATCATATCTGACTCACTGTACTGTAGCCTGTAGACTGAATCAACTGATCATATCTGACTCACTGTACTGTAGACTGTAGACTGAATCAACTGATCATATCTGACTCACTGTACTGTAGACTGAATCAACTGATCATATCTGACTCACTGTACTGCAGACTGTAGACTGAATCAACTGATCATATCTGACTCACTGTACTGTAGCCTGTAGACTGAATCAACTGATCATATCTGACTCACTGTACTGTCGACTGAATCAACTGATCATATCTGACTCACTGTACTGTAGACTGTAGACTGAATCAACTGATCATATCTGACTCACTGCACTGTAGACTGTAGACTGAATCAACTGATCATATCTGACTCACTGCACTGTAGACTGAATCAACTGATCATATCTGACTCACTGTACTGTAGACTGTAGACTGAATCAACTGAGATGAGTTTATATGCTACTGTAGACTGTATAATCCGAGTTTAGTCTATATGTTACTGAGGAATTGGAAGATGTAATAAAGGTCAACTAATATGTGGAGACTGGAATGCATACATCATGTGTCTCTCAGCTCGTTCACTTCTCTCATTCCATCACATCTCTCTGACTCTCACCTCTTTCATTATCTCTCATTCCATCACGTCTCTCTGACTCTCACCTCTTTCATTATCTCTCATTCCATCACATCTCTCTGACTCTCACCTCTTTCATTATTTCTCATTCCATCACATCTCTCTGACTCTCACCTCTTTCATTATCTCTCATTCCATCACGTCTCTCTCTGACTCTCACCTCTTTCATTATCTCTCACACCTTTTTAAATCCTCTGTTTATACAATTAGCAGTATTGGATATATTCTGACAAGGTTAATGAGAAACACGTCTCCGGTTTACATGCATACACACACTACGTAAAGCCACACCTTTTACACTGAAGGTCAATGCATCACAATATTCTGCGATGGATGGCGTGTCAAAGACTGCAGGTAAACTTGTTCATACTGTAGCTGATTATTCATGAAATGTACACACACACCCCTTTGGGTCGATGGCGCAGGGGCCTCGAGGCAGTCGATGAGTAGATGAGGAAATGGGATCTTCCTCACCTCTGAGAGACAGAGAGGTATGGACAGGTTATAAATACAAACAACCTCAGTTTAAGACCATAGGAACATCAACTCAAATCTCCTCAATGTCCTTTATCTCCTTCCTTCCCTCCCCTATCTCTCTCTCTCTCTCTCTCTCTCTCTGTCTCTCTGTCACTCCCTCTCTCTCTCTCTCTCTCTCTCTCTCTCTCTCTCTCTCTCTCTCTGTCACTCTGTCTCTCTCTCTCTCTGTCACTCTGTCAATTCAATTTTTCAATTCAAGGGGCTTTATTGGCATGGGAAACATGTGTTAACATTGCCAAAGCAAGTAAGGTAAACAATAAAAATTAACAGTAGACATCACACATACAGAAGTTTCAAAACAATAAAGACATTGAAAATGTCATATTATATATATATATATACAGTGTTTTTACAAGGTACAAATTTGAAAGGACACAAGATAAAATAAATAAGCATAGATATGGGTTGTATTTACAATGGTGTTTGTTCCTCACTGGTTGCCCTTTTCTCGTGGCAACAGGTCACAAATCTTGCTGCTCTGATGGCACACTGTGGAATTTCACCCAGTAGATATGGGAGTTTTTCAAAATTGGATTTGTTTTCGAATTCTTTGTGGATCTGTGTAATCTGAGGGAAATATGTCTCTCTAATATGGTCATACATTGGGCAGGAGGTTAGGAAGTGCAGCTCAGTTTCCACCTCATTTTGTGGGCAGTGAGCACATAGCCTGTCTTCTCTTGAGAGCCATGTCTGTCTTCTCTCTCTCTGTCACTCTGTCTCTCTCTCTCTCTCTCTCTCTCTCTCTCTCTGTCTCTGTCACTGTCTCTCCCTCTCTCTCTATGTCTCTCTGTCTTACTCTCTCTCTCTCTCTCTCTCTCTCTGTCACTCTGTCTCTCTCTCTCTCTCATCTCTCTCTCTCTCTCTCTCTCTCTCTCTCCCTCTCTCAATTCAATTTCAATTCAAGGGCTGTATTGGCATGGGAAACATGTTAACATTTCCAAAACAAGTGAAGTAGAGAATATACAAAAATGCAATAAAAATGTACAGTAAACATTACACTCACAGAAGTTCCAAAAGAATAAAGACATTTCAAATGTTATATGCCTATATACAGTGTTGTAAAGATGTGCAATTGGTTAAAGTACAAAAGGCCCAAGTCCCACTCAACATGCCTCAGATAGCTCCTTTGTCCCACCCCCCACACATGCGGAGACCGCACCGAGCTTAACTGGTGCCTCCAGAGGTGCAACCACCTCCACTGTACTCACACCCCACCATACTCCTGTCTGTACATTATGCCCTGAATCTATTCTACCACGCCCAAAATTCTGCTCCTTTTATTCTCTGTTCCCAACGCACTAGACAACCAGTTCTTATAACCTTTAGCCGTACCCTCATCCTACTCCTCCTCTGTTCCTCTGGTAATGTAGAGGTTAACCCAGGCCCTGTGTGTCCCCAGGCGCTCTCATTTGTTAACATTTTGCTTTACTCACTGCTTTAGCAAACTCAGCCAACCCCGATGCCCTTGCCGTGTCTGAATCCTGGCTTAGGAAGGCCACCAAAAATGCTGAAATTTCCATCCCCAATTAAAACAATTTCAGTCAAGATAGAACTCCTAAAGGGGTGGATTTGTAATCTACTGTAGAGATAGCCTGCAGAGTTTTGTCATACAATCCAGGTCTATGCCGAAACAGTTTGAGCTTCTACTTTTAAAAATCTCTCCAGAAATAAGTCCCTCACTGTTGCAGCTTCTTATAGACCCCCCTCAGCTCCCAGCTGTGCCCTGAATATTATATGTGAATTGATTGCCACCCATCTATTGTCAGAGTTCGTACTGTTAGGTGTGAGCTAAACTGGGATGTGCTTAACACCACGGCCGTCCTACAATGTAAGCTAAATGCCCCCCATCTCACACAAATTATCAAGGAACCTACCAGGTACAACCCAAAATCTGTAAACATGGGCACCTTCATAGATATCATCCTGAACAACTTGCCCTCTAAATACACCTCTGCTGTCTTCAACCAGGATCTCGGTGACCTCTGCCTCATTGCCTTGCCTCCGTTATGGGTCCGCTGTCAAATGACCACCCTTCATCTCTGTCAAACGCCTCCCTAAAACACTTTTGCGAGCAAGCCTTTCTAATCGACCTGGATCGGGTATCCTGGAAGGATATTGACCTCATCCCGTCAGTAGAAGATGCCTGGTTGTTCTTTAAAAGTACTTTCCTCACCATCTTAAATAAGCATGCCCCTATAAAAATGTGGAACTAAGAACAGAGGGTTCATTCCAGACTTGACTGCCCTTGACCAGCACAAAAACATCCTGTGGCGCACTGCACTAGCTTTGAATAGTCGCTGGGATATGCAACTTTTCAGGGAAGTTAGGAACCAATACACACAGTCAGTCAGGAAAGCCAATGCTAGCTTTTTCAAACAGAAATTTGCATCCTGCAGCACTAATTCCAATTCCAATTCACAGTGGGACACTGTGAAGTCCATGGAGAATAAGAGCAACACCTCCCAGCTGCCCACTGCACTGAGGCTAGGAAACACTGTCACCACCAATATACCCACGACAATCGAGAATATGTATATATCAAATATGTTGCTCTTGTCGCTCTTGCTGCAGGTGATTCTTTGATCCTCCTCCACACAGACGGCACCATTCTATATACATCTGGCCCTTCTTTAGGCACTGTGTCAACAAACCTCCAAACGAGCTTCAATGCCATACAACACTCCTTCCATGGCCTCCAACTGCTCTTAAATGGAAGTAAAACCAAATGCATGCTCTTCAAACAATTGCAGCCTGCATCTGCCCACCCAACCAGCATCACCACTCTGGACAGTTCGGACAGTTCTGAATATGTGGATAACTACAAATACCTAGGTGTCTGGCTAGACTGTAAACTCTCATTCCAGACTCATATAAGCATCTCCAATCCAAAATTAAATCTAGAATCGGCTTCCTATTTTGCAACAAATCCTCCCTCACTGATGCTGCCAAACATACCCTCATAAAACTGACTATCCTACCGATCCTTGACTTCGGCAATGTCATTTACAAAATAGCCTCCAACACCTTACTCAGCAAATTGGATGCAGTCTATCACAGTGCCATCCATTTTGTCACCAAAGCCCCATATAATACCCACCACTACGACCTGTATGCTCTCGTTGGCTGGTCCTCGCTACATATTTGTCGCCAAACCCACTGGCTCCAGGTCATCTATAAGTCTTTGCTAGGTA
>NC_088220.1:83697778-83703295 GCF_036934945.1 Oncorhynchus masou masou | reverse complement strand
TAACCTCTTACATCTATGGGGCGCTATTTCATTTTTGGATGAAAAACGTTCCCGTTTTGTCACAAAAAGATGCTCGACTATGCATATAATTGATAGCATTCGAAAGAAAACACTCTGACGTGTCCAGAACTACCAAGATATTCTCTGTGCGTGCCCTAGAACGTGAGCTTCAGGCAAAACCAAGATGAGATGGCATCCAGGAAATGACAAGGATTTTTGAGGCTCTGTTTTCCATTGTCTCCTTATATGGCTGTGAATGCGAGAGGAATGAGCCTGCCCTTTCTGTCGTTTCCCCAAGGTGTCTGCAGCATTGTGACGTATTTGTAGGCAGATCATTGGAAGACTGACCATGAGACCACATTTACCAGGTGTCCGCCCGGTGTCCTGCGCCGAAATTGGTGCGCAAAAGTCACCTGCCAGTATTTTTCCATGCGATACAGAGAGGAAAGCAAGCTTCCACGAACTGCATGTCAATGAAGAGATATGTGAAAAAACACCTTGAGGATTGATTCCAAACAACGTTTGCCATGTTTCGGTCGATATTATGTAGTTAATCCGGAAAAAGTTTTACGTTGTAGGTGACTGAATTTTCGGTTAGTTTCGGTAGCCAGACGCAATGTAGAAAACGGAACGATTTCTCCTACACACAGACGCTTTCAGGAAAAACTGCGCATTTGGTATGTAACTGAGAGTCTCCTCATTGAAAACATCAGAAGCTCTTCAAAGGTAAATGATTTTATTTATTTGGTTATCTGGTTTTTGTGAAAATGTTGCGTACTAAATGCTACTCAAAATGCTATGCTAGCTTTGCATACTCTAACACAAATTAGTCAATTTCTATGGTTCAAAAGCATATTTTGAAAATCTGAGATGACAGTGTTGTTAAGAAAAGGCTAAGCTTGAGAGCAGACGCATTATTTTCATTTTATTTGCGATTTTCAGAAATCGTTAACGTTGCGTTATGCTAATGAGCCTGAGGCTTTAGTCACAAACCCGGATCCGGGATGGGGAGTTTCAAGAAGTTAAGTAGTGCTACAGATGGAAGGAAGGTAGTGTGGAAACCTTCCAAAAAACTATTAGGCAACAACAAATTCAATCCCTTTTAGACAACTGCCTGGACAAAACGTTAAACTGTAATAGTGAACTTGAAACTAGAAAACCTAAATAGTATGTCAGCCTCCCTATCAAATCAAACAGAAAACAGAAAACTGAACAACAACAATGACAAATGATTTGATGAAGAATGCAAAAGCTAAGAAAGAAATTGAGAAACCTGTCCAACTGTAATGGATCTCGTCCTCCTCTTCTGAGGAGGAGAAGCAAGAAGGATCGGAGGACCAATGCGCAGAGTGGTAAGTATCCATAATGTTTAATCAAAATGAACACTGAAATACAAAACAATAAACGTGACACAACCAAAACAATAAACGTGACACAACCAAAACAATAAACGTGACACAACCAAAACAATCCCGTGTCACACTGAAACAGAACATAATCACCCACAACTCAAAAGTGAAACCAGGCTACCTAAGTATGATTCTCAATCAGGGACAATGATTGACAGCTGCCTCTAATTGAGAACCATACTAGGCCGAACACAGATATCCCAAATGATAGAAAAAACGAACATAGACAACCCACCCAACTCACGCCCTGACCATACTAAAACAAAGACATAATAAAAGACAACCCACCCAACTCACGCCCTGACCATACTAAAACAAAGATATAATAACCGAACTAAGGTCAGAACGTGACACCAACCATAAACATAGAGACCCAGAAACCTGAGTCTACGCCTTCACTATGGTGAATCACTGAAACAATACAGAAATACACTACGGAAAAGAAGGAACAGCATGTCAGAAATCAGCTCAATGTAATTGAAGAATCCATAGAATCTAATTACTTCTGGGAAAATTAGAAAACACTAAACAAACAACAACATGAAGAGTTATCTATCCAAAACAGAGATGTCTGGGTAAACCACTTCTTCAATCTGTTTTGCTCTATAACAAAGAACAAACAGCAAAAACACATACATGATAAAATACAGATCTTAGAATCAACAATTAAAGACTACCAGAACCCACTGGATTCTCCAATTACATTGAATGAACTACAGGACAAAATACAAATCCTCCAACCCAAAAAGGCCTGTGGTGTTGATGGTATCCTCAATGAAATGATCAAACATACAGACAACAAATTCCAATTGGCTACTTAAACTCTTTAACATCATCCTTAACTCTGGCATCTTCCCCAATATTTGGAACAAAGGACGGATCACCCCAATTCACAAAAGTGGAGACAAATTTGACCCCAATAACTACCGGTGGAAATGCGTCAACAGTAACCTTGGGAAAATACTCTGCATTATCATTAACAGCAGACTAGTTCATTTCCTCAGTGAAAACAATGTACTGAGTAAATGTGAAAATGGCTTTACCAAATTTCACCTACAAACAGCCAATTTAATTCCGACGGTCCCAGAATGATACTGCAGATGTATCCAGCGCCACTTTGTGGGAGGCATTTAAGGCTGTTATGAAAGCACATATAATATCATGTGAGGCTACCATGATAAAATGTAGGCAGAGAAGATGATTAGAAATCGATGCCCAGCTCCCGGTGCTTGAGAGAAACTACATGGAAGCGCCCTTATCTTCCAAGTTGAATAACATAATAAAAACTAAAATATGAATACAATACTATTCTCTCCAACCAAGTAAACACAATGCTATTAAAGATGAAATAAAACCACTTTGCAATGGGTGATACACCGGATAAACTACTGGCACGCCAGCTGAGAGGTATACAGGCAAATAGAGCTATTCATAGAATTACATATAGTTCTGCAGCTGTTACTGGCACGTTCTGACCTTAGTTCCTTTTTTATGTCTTTGTGTTAGGTTGGTCAGGGCATGAGTTGGGGTGGGTAGTCTATGTTCTTTTTTCTATGTTGTTATATTTCTATGTGTTTGGCTGAGTATGGTTTTCAATTGGAGGCAGGTGTCATTCGTTGTCTTTGATTGAGAATCATACTTAGGTAGCCTGTTTTTCCCCATTTTGGTTGTGGGTGTTTCATTTCTGTTTTTAGTGTCTGTTCACCTGGCAGAACTGTTTAGTTTTCGCTTCGTTGTTATTTTGTGTAGTGTTCAGTTTTTCAATTAAAATATGACAAACACTTACCACGCTGCATTTTTGGTCCTCCTCGCCTTCCACCAACAAGAATCGTTACAGCTGAGAGGGATACAGGACGAATAGAATAGAATTACATATAGTACAGGAGCTGTTACTACGGACCCCAAAAGTGTGCTCAACACCTCTACACCTCATAGACCACTGCAGATACCACAACAAAATGTCTGATTTCCTCCATCCCCTTTCCCTAAATTATGCGGTGCTGCTCAAATGGAACTAAATACAGAGATAACTTTCAAAGATGTTGTATCTGCAGTACGTTCCTTCCTTAACAGAAAAGCGTCTAAAAAGCTTATTCAGAAAATATTTACTCCTCTTATGTTGAGGATATTTAAACACTCTATTAAAACTCGCAGACTCCCAGAATGTTTACACTTAGCTAATATCGCCCTAACATTTAACAATAGATAAAGATGAAACGGGTCCATCTTAATATAGTCCTATTGCCCTGCTCGGATGTGATCTCAAGGTGTTTACTAAAATACTCGCGAACAAATTAAATAAATGCATTTAGACCATAATCCATCATGACCAAACTGGTTTAACAGCAGGCAGAATTTTTCATTTTCCAACGTTAGGCAACTGATGAATGTCATGTGATTCCAAACATGACAAAGATTCTAAAGTTGCAATATTTGCACTTGACGATCGAAAAAGCATTTGACCAAGTGGAATGCAACTACATTCTGACAGTAATACATTTGTTTGGTCTGGGTGAGAGTTTTGTCTCTTGTATTGAAATACTAAATGTGTGAGCGACGGCTTCAGTTCTCACTAATTACAATAAATCATCTCCGTTTTCACTTCAGAGTTCTTGCCGCCAGGGATGTCCCTTGAGTCCGTTGCTATTCACCGTTTCTATGGAACCCCTAGCTGTCAGTATCAGAAGCCATCCTGCCGTTGCTATGGAACCCCTAGCTATCAGTATCAGAAGCCATCCTGCTGTTGCTATGGAACCCCTAGCTGTCAGTATCAGAAGCCATCCTGCCGTTGCTATGGAACCCCTAGCTGTCAGTATCAGAAGCCATCCTGCCATTGCTATGGAACCCCTAGCTGTCAGTATCAGAAGCCATCCTGCCGTTGCTATGGAACCCCTAGCTGTCAGTATCAGAAGGCATCCTGCCGTTGCTATGGAACCCCTAGCTGTCAGTATCAGAAGCCATCCTGCCGTTGCTATGGAACCCCTAGCTGTCAGTATCAGAAGGCATCCTGCCGTTGCTATGGAACCCCTAGCTGTCAGTATCAGAAGCCATCCTGCCATTGCTATGGAACCCCTAGCTGTCAGTATCAGAAGCCATCCTGCCGTTGCTATGGAACCCCTAGCTGTCAGTATCAGAAGCCATCCTGCCGTTGCTATGGAACCCCTAGCTGTCAGTATCAGAAGCCATCCTGCCGTTGCTATGGAACCCCTAGCTGTCAGTATCAGAAGCCATCCTGCCGTTGCTATGGAACCCCTAGCTATCAGTATCCGAAGCCGTCCTGTCAATGCTCACCATAACATTGGCATTGTTGATCACCACATCTTGCTCTATGCAGATGACATCACCCTGTTCGTCTCACGCCCCAAAGAGTCACTTCCACCGCTGTTGGAGCTCATCGAATCATTTGGAGAACTCTCTGGGTACACCATAAACTGGGCTAGAGGAGAATTCATGCCTCTTAAAAGGTGACTTGAACACAGAGTTCTTTAAACATATACCTTTTAAAATCACAGGAGACAAAATTAAATATTTAGGGCTTGTCATCCCCAAGGACCGTAAATTGATTTATAAATTGAACTACCTCGACATGATAGAGAAGTTGAAGCGCTACATTGAGATCTGGAGAGTGTTGCCTCTATCTTTGATAGGTCGTGATGACGCTATTGAAATGGTTACACTCCCCAGATTCCTTTGTCTCTCTCAGAATCTGAATCTGCTTTTTTCTAATCCTTGGGTTCTATTATCTTGCCTTCTGTGTGAGGATACACCGTATCCCCGTATCCCCACACAATAATCAAGCCCAAAGAATTAGTTGGCCTGAGCCTGCCAAATTTTCAGCATTATTATTGGGCAGCAAAATGCTAGAGCACTGGTTTATTGGCAGGATGCATACCCTACTGTGGTAGGTCCCTCCACCCCTTCATCACTCGCTATTGAACAAGATGTACACCTCTCTTCCAGAACTTCTCTTTTCATCAACTAAATTCCTTACAGATATTACTGGGAATAACTTTATGGAAAGAGAAAATCATCAAAAATGTGGTATGAAATAAGGAAAATATTTGGTCTCCCGGAGACCTCTGTCCGTTTTGCCAGAACCATGCTTTCC
>NC_088220.1:83690278-83692778 GCF_036934945.1 Oncorhynchus masou masou | reverse complement strand
GAGTTGAGTTGAATTGAATTGAGTTGAGTTGAATTGAATTGAGTTGTGTTGAGTTGAATTGAGTTGAGTTGAGTTGAATTGAGATAAGAGGGGTGGTGGGGGGGGTGTTACAGGGTCTAGGTAAAGGAAAGCTAGCCAGTGGACATGCCCCCTGTAGCAGAGCCGAGGGCAGTAAGGAGAGCTGTGGAAGTCCTGCAGGTCCATATGCCAATGGGGAAAAGGAAAGTGAATGAAAAGGTCACACACTCAAGAAGCGATGGGGACACTATCCCACATGGAGAAATGAAAGCAAAGGCTTTCCAATGCGCTGTACACTCACACATATATACAAGCCTATAAACACAAATACACACACACGCACCGACATAAGATACAATTATACAGCTGACCCTGTCCACAAGCAAACAGAAATGAAAGTGAACACCCCTCTTTCCTATGGTGAAGCATGAAGGGGACAGCAGGAGAAAATAGCCTGAAAAAGAGGTGCGGAGAAAAGGAATGGGGAGAGGGGAAAGTAGAGAGATTCTGAACTCAACGGGTGCATGTATACAGAGGGAGATAACTGAGAAAGAGAACTGAGAGAGAGAGAGAGAGAGAGAGAGAGAGAGAGAAACAGACAGAAAATAAAGATAGCAGAGAGAGAGAGAAAGAGAGAGAGAGAGAAACAGAGAGAAAATAAAGATAGCAGAGAGAGAGAGAGAGAAACAGAGAGAAAATAAAGATAGCAGAGATAGAGAGAGACAGAGAGAGAGAGAAAGCAGAGAAACAGAGAGAAAATAAAGATAGCAGAGAGAGAGAGAGAATGTTGAGAGAGAGGGATAGCTGAGAGAGAGGGATAGCTGAGAGAGAGGGATAGCTGAGAGAGGGGGATAGAGCATAGAGAAACAGAGAGAAAAGAAAGATAGCAGAGAGAGAGAGAGATAGCGAGACAGAAAGAATGAGAGAGGCAGAGGGAGGGAAATACCACAGTGTGCCATCACTGCAGCAAGATTTGTGACCTGTTGCCACAAGAAAAGGGCAACCTGTGAAGAACAAACACCATTGTAAATACAACCCATATTTATGTTCCTTTTTGTACTTTAACTATTTGCACATCATTACAACACTGTATATATACACTTAATATGATATTTGGAACTATTGTGAATGTAGCGTTTACTGTAAATGTTGTATTATCTATTTCACTTGCTTTGAAAATGTTAACATATGTTTTCCATGCCAATAAATCTCTTACATTGAATTGAGAGAGCGAGCAGAAATCGAGAGAAAAGAAAGAAAGAGAGAGACAGAAAGGCAGAGGGAGTGAATCTCTTTCCTGGGCCCAGCAGAGCAGAGAGGAGACGAGGTATCTGTGACATTCTGCTGCTCTCTGAGACCTGCTGGGCTGGTTTCTGTGGGGTCATTCAAATTCCAGCTCCCTCCTTCACCTTCACCACAGCTACAGCTCACAGCTCACAGCTACATGTTGGCTCTTGTCCACCGGCCTCCTCTCTCTGCTTCTCTCTCGCTCCCTCTCCCTCTGTCAAAGCTCAGCTCACTTTCTCTATGTCTATTGTCCCACTCTTTTTCCCTCAAATTCAATTCATTATTGCAATGACAGGAGTAAACAAAGGTAAAAATATTGCTAAATCAAACAGGTCGATATTTCATTTCTCTCTTTCTGCCTTTTTGTTTTTCACTCTCTTTGTGTCCCTTTTCTGTTTGTCTCTCTGTGTGTGTATTCCAGCTCAAGTGCAGGACATTGTTCCCTACTTCCTGCCCTCTTAAGACTTGGCCTTTTGTTTTGGGTGACCCTCATCCCCCACCTCCTCTGCTTATCCCCTCTTATCCCCCCACCCTCCCCCTTCTACACCCACCTCCCCCTCTTATCCCCCCACCTCCACCTCTCCCCCACCTCCCCGCTTATCCCCCTCTCCCCCACCTACCCCTTCTACACCCACCTCCCTCTTATCCCCCTTCTACCCTCACCTCCCCACCTCCCACTCTCATCCCCTTCTACCCCTCACCTCCCCACCACCCTCTCTCATCCTCTTTTACCCTCACCTCCCCACCTCCCTCTCTCCATCCCCTTCTACCCCTCACCTCCCCACCTCCCTCTCTCATCCTCTTCTACCCTCACCTCCCCACCTCCCTCTCTCATACTCTCATCCCCTTCTACCCTCACCTCCCCACCTCCCACTCTCATCCCCTTCTACCCTCACCTCCCCACCTCCCTCTCTCATCCCCTTCTACTCTCACCTCCCCACCTCCTTCTCTCATCCTCTTCTACTCTCACCTCCCCACCTCCCTCTCTCATCCTCTTTTACCCTCACCTCCCCACCTCCCTCTCTCATACTCTCATCCCCTTCTACTCTCACCTCCCCACCTCCCTCTCTCATCCCCTTCTACTCTCACCTCCCCACCTCCCTCTCTCATCCCCTTCTACCCCTCACCTCCCCACCTCCTCTCTCTCATCCCTTCTACCCTCACCTCCCCACCTCCCTCTCATCCCCTTCTACTC
>NC_088220.1:83653895-83690178 GCF_036934945.1 Oncorhynchus masou masou | reverse complement strand
TCACACTATCTATCCATCTCTGTTGTCTCTACTACACTATAGTACTGCATCAGGTAACACTGTTCACTATCTATCCATCTCTGTTGTCTCTCTACTACACTATAGTACTGCATCAGGTAACACTGTTCACTATCTATCCATCTCTGTTGTCTCTACTACACTATAGTACTGCATCAGGTACCACTGTTCACTATCTATCCATCTCTGTTGTCTCTACTACACTATAGTACTGCATCAGGTACCACTGTTCACACTATCTACCCATCTCTGTTGTCTCTACTACACTATAGTACTGCATCAGGTACCACTGTTCACACTATCTATCCATCTCTGTTGTCTCTACTACACTATAGTACTGCATCAGGTACCACTGTTCACTATCTATCCATCTCTGTTGTCTCTCTACTACACTATAGTACTGCATCAGGTACCACTGTTCACACTATCTATCCATCTCTGTTGTCTCTACTGCACTATAGTACTGCATCAGGTACCACTGTTCACTATCTATCCATCTCTGTTGTCTCTCTACTACACTATAGTACTGCATCAGGTACCACTGTTCACTATCTATCCATCTCTGTTGTCTCTCTACTACACTATAGTACTGCATCAGGTACCACTGTTCACTATCTATCCATCTCTGTTGTCTCTACTACACTATAGTACTGCATCAGGTACCACTGTTCACACTATCTATCCATCTCTGTTGTCTCTACTACACTATAGTACTGCATCAGGTACCACTGTTCACACTATCTATCCATCTCTGTTGTCTCTACTACACTATAGTACTGCATCAGGTACCACTGTTCACTATCTATCCATCTCTGTTGTCTCTACTACACTATAGTACTGCATCAGGTACCACTGTTCACACTATCTATCCATCTCTGTTGTCTCTCTACTACACTATAGTACTGCATCAGGTACCACTGTTCACTATCTATCCATCTCTGTTGTCTCTACTACACTATAGTACTGCATCAGGTACCACTGTTCACACTATCTATCCATCTCTGTTGTCTCTCTACTACACTATAGTACTGCATCAGGTACCACTGTTCACTATCTATCCATCTCTGTTGTCTCTCTACTACACTATAGTACTGCATCAGGTACCACTGTTCACTATCCATCTCTGTTGTCTCTACTACACTATAGTACTGCATCAGGTACCACTGTTCACACTATCTATCCATCTCTGTTGTCTCTACTACACTATAGTACTGCATCAGGTACCACTGTTCACACTATCTATCCATCTCTGTTGTCTCTACTACACTATAGTACTGCATCAGGTACCACTGTTCACTATCTATCCATCTCTGTTGTCTCTACTACACTATAGTACTGCATCAGGTACCACTGTTCACACTATCTATCCATCTCTGTTGTCTCTCTACTACACTATAGTACTGCATCAGGTACCACTGTTCACTATCTATCCATCTCTGTTGTCTCTCTACTACACTATAGTACTGCATCAGGTACCACTGTTCACTATCTATCCATCTCTGTTGTCTCTACTACACTATAGTACTGCATCAGGTACCACTGTTCACACTATCTATCCATCTCTGTTGTCTCTACTACACTATAGTACTGCATCAGGTACCACTGTTCACACTATCTATCCATCTCTGTTGTCTCTACTACACTATAGTACTGCATCAGGTACCACTGTTCACTATCTATCCATCTCTGTTGTCTCTCTACTACACTATAGTACTGCATCAGGTACCACTGTTCACTATCTATCCATCTCTGTTGTCTCTCTACTACACTATAGTACTGCATCAGGTACCACTGTTCACTATCTATCCATCTCTGTTGTCTCTCTACTACACTATAGTACTGCATCAGGTACCACTGTTCACTATCTATCCATCTCTGTTGTCTCTACTACACTATAGTACTGCATCAGGTACCACTGTTCACACTATCTATCCATCTCTGTTGTCTCTACTACACTATAGTACTGCATCAGGTACCACTGTTCACACTATCTATCCATCTCTGTTGTCTCTACTACACTATAGTACTGCATCAGGTACCACTGTTCACTATCTATCCATCTCTGTTGTCTCTCTACTACACTATAGTACTGCATCAGGTAACACTGTTCACTATCTATCCATCTCTGTTGTCTCTACTACACTATAGTACTGCATCAGGTACCACTGTTCACACTATCTATCCATCTCTGTTGTCTCTACTACACTATAGTACTGCATCAGGTACCACTGTTCACTATCTATCCATCTCTGTTGTCTCTACTACACTATAGTACTGATCAGGTACCACTGTTCACTATCTATCCATCTCTGTTGTCTCTCTACTACACTATAGTACTGCATCAGGTAACACTGTTCACTATCTATCCATCTCTGTTGTCTCTCTACTACACTATAGTACTGCATCAGGTAACACTGTTCACTATCTATCCATCTCTGTTGTCTCTACTACACTATAGTACTGCATCAGGTAACACTGTTCACTATCTATCCATCTCTGTTGTCTCTCTACTACACTATAGTACTGCATCAGGTACCACTGTTCACTATCTATCCATCTCTGTTGTCTCTACTACACTATAGTACTGATCAGGTACCACTGTTCACTATCTATCCATCTCTGTTGTCTCTCTACTACACTATAGTACTGCATCAGGTAACACTGTTCACTATCTATCCATCTCTGTTGTCTCTCTACTACACTATAGTACTGCATCAGGTACCACTGTTCACACTATCTATCCATCTCTGTTGTCTCTCTACTACACTATAGTACTACATCAGGTACCACTGTTCACTATCTGTCCATCTCTGTTGTCTCTACTACACTATAGTACTGCATCAGGTACCACTGTTCACTATCTATCCATCTCTGTTGTCTCTCTACTACACTATAGTACTGCATCAGGTACCACTGTTCACTATCTATCCATCTCTGTTGTCTCTCTACTACACTATAGTACTGCATCAGGTACCACTGTTCACTATCTATCCATCTCTGTTGTCTCTACTACACTATAGTACTGCATCAGGTACCACTGTTCACTATCTATCCATCTCTGTTGTCTCTCTACTACACTATAGTACTGCATCAGGTACCACTGTTCACACTATCTATCCATCTCTGTTGTCTCTCTACTACACTATAGTACTGCATCAGGTACCACTGTTCACTATCTATCCATCTCTGTTGTCTCTACTACACTATAGTACTGCATCAGGTACCACTGTTCACTATCTATCCATCTCTGTTGTCTCTACTACACTATAGTACTGCATCAGGTACCACTGTTCACTATCTATCCATCTCTGTTGTCTCTCTACTACACTATAGTACTGCATCAGGTACCACTGTTCACTATCTATCCATCTCTGTTGTCTCTCTACTACACTATAGTACTGCATCAGGTACCACTGTTCACTATCTATCCATCTCTGTTGTCTCTCTACTACACTATAGTACTGCATCAGGTACCACTGTTCACACTATCTATCCATCTCTGTTGTCTCTCTACTACACTATAGTACTGCATCAGGTACCACTGTTCACACTATCTATCCATCTCTGTTGTCTCTCTACTACACTATAGTACTGCATCAGGTACCACTGTTCACTATCTATCCATCTCTGTTGTCTCTCTACTACACTATAGTACTGCATCAGGTACCACTGTTCACACTATCTATCCATCTCTGTTGTCTCTACTACACTATAGTACTGCATCAGGTACCACTGTTCACTATCTATCCATCTCTGTTGTCTCTCTACTACACTATAGTACTGCATCAGGTACCACTGTTCACTATCTATCCATCTCTGTTGTTTCTACTACACTATAGTACTGCATCATGTACCACTGTTCACACTATCTATCCATCTCTGTTGTCTCTCTACTACACTATAGTACTGCATCAGGTACCACTGTTCACTATCTATCCATCTCTGTTGTCTCTACTACACTATAGTACTGCATCAGGTACCACTGTTCACTATCTATCCATCTCTGTTGTCTCCACTACACTATAGTACTGCATCAGGTACCACTGTTCACTATCTATCCATCTCTGTTGTCTCTCTACTACACTATAGTACTGCATCAGGTACCACTGTTCACTATCTATCCATCTCTGTTGTCTCTCTACTACACTATAGTACTGCATCAGGTACCACTGTTCACTATCTATCCATCTCTGTTGTCTCTACTACACTATAGTACTGCATCAGGTACCACTGTTCACACTATCTATCCATCTCTGTTGTCTCTACTACACTATAGTACTGCATCAGGTACCACTGTTCACACTATCTATCCATCTCTGTTGTCTCTACTACACTATAGTACTACATCAGGTACCACTGTTCACACTATCCATCTCTGTTGTCTCTACTACACTATAGTACTGCATCAGGTACCACTGTTCACTATCTATCCATCTCTGTTGTCTCTACTACACTATAGTACTGCATCAGGTACCACTGTTCACTATCTATCCATCTCTGTTGTCTCTACTACACTATAGTACTGCATCAGGTACCACTGTTCACTATCTATCCATCTCTGTTGTCTCTACTACACTATAGTACTGCATCAGGTACCACTGTTCACACTATCTATCCATCTCTGTTGTCTCTCTACTACACTATAGTACTGCATCAGGTAACACTGTTCACTATCTATCCATCTCTGTTGTCTCTACTACACTATAGTACTGCATCAGGTACCACTGTTCACTATCTATCCATCTCTGTTGTCTCTACTACACTATAGTACTGCATCAGGTACCACTGTTCACACTATCTATCCATCTCTGTTGTCTCTCTACTACACTATAGTACTGCATCAGGTACCACTGTTCACTATCTATCCATCTCTGTTGTCTCTCTACTACACTATAGTACTGCATCAGGTACCACTGTTCACTATCTATCCATCTCTGTTGTCTCTACTACACTATAGTACTGCATCAGGTACCACTGTTCACTATCTATCCATCTCTGTTGTCTCTACTATAGTACACTATAGTACTGCATCAGGTACCACTAGTTCACACTATCTATCCATCTCTGTTGTCTCTCTACTACACTATAGTACTGCATCAGGTACCACTGTTCACTATCTATCCATCTCTGTTGTCTCTCTACTACACTATAGTACTGCATCAGGTACCACTGTTCACTATCTATCCATCTCTGTTGTCTCTCTACTACACTATAGTACTGCATCAGGTACCACTGTTCACTATCTATCCATCTCTGTTGTCTCTCTACTACACTATAGTACTGCATCAGGTACCACTGTTCACTATCTATCCATCTCTGTTGTCTCTACTACACTATAGTACTGCATCAGGTACCACTGTTCACACTATCTATCCATCTCTGTTGTCTCTCTACTACACTATAGTACTGCATCAGGTACCACTGTTCACTATCTATCCATCTCTGTTGTCTCTACTACACTATAGTACTGCATCAGGTACCACTGTTCACTATCTATCCATCTCTGTTGTCTCTCTACTACACTATAGTACTGCATCAGGTACCACTGTTCTATCCACTATCTATCCATCTCTGTTGTCTCTCTACTACACTATAGTACTGCATCAGGTACCACTGTTCACACTATCTATCCATCTCTGTTGTCTCTCTACTACACTATAGTACTGCATACTGTATCAGTTCACACTATCTATCCATCTCTGTTACACTATAGTACTGCATCAGGTACCACTGTTCACACTATCTATCCATCTCTGTTGTCTCTCTACTACACTATAGTACTGCATCAGGTACCACTGTTCACACTATCTATCCATCTCTGTTGTCTCTACTACACTATAGTACTGCATCAGGTACCACTGTTCACTATCTATCCATCTCTGTTGTCTCTACTACACTATAGTACTGCATCAGGTACCACTGTTCACTATCTATCCATCTCTGTTGTCTCTACTACTACACTGCATCAGGTACCACTGTTCACTATCTATCCATCTCTGTTGTCTCTACTACACTGTTCACTATCTATCCATCTCTGTTGTCTCTACTACACTATAGTACTGCATCAGGTAACACTGTTCACTATCTATCCATCTCTGTTGTACTACACTATCATATCCACTGTTCACTATCTATCCATCTCTGTTGTCTCTCTACTACACTATAGTACTGCATCAGGTACCACTGTTCACTATCTATCCATCTCTGTTGTCTCTCTACTACACTATAGTACTGCATCAGGTACCACTGTTCACTATCTATCCATCTACTACACTATAGTACTGCATCAGGTACCACTGTTCACTATCTATCCATCTCTGTTGTCTCTCTACTACACTATAGTACTGCATCAGGTACCACTGTTCACTATCTATCCATCTCTGTTGTCTCTACTGTTACACTATCCAGTACTACACATCAGGTAACACTGTTCACTATCTATCCATCTCTGTTGTCTCTCTACTACACTATAGTACTGCATCAGGTACCACTGTTCACACTATCTATCCATCTCTGTTGTCTCTCTACTACACTATAGTACTGCATCAGGTAACACTGTTCACTATCTATCCATCTCTGTTGTCTCTACTACACTATAGTACTGCATCAGGTACCACTGTTCACTATCTATCGATCTCTGTTGTCTCTCTACTACACTATAGTACTACATCAGGTACCACTGTTCACTATCTATCGATCTCTGTTGTCTCTCTACTACACTATAGTACTACATCAGGTACCACTGTTCACACTATCTATCCATCTCTGTTGTCTCTACTGCACTATAGTACTGCATCAGGTACCACTGTTCACTATCTATCCATCTCTGTTGTCTCTCTACTACACTATAGTACTGCATCAGGTACCACTGTTCACTATCTATCCATCTCTGTTGTCTCTCTACTACACTATAGTACTGCATCAGGTACCACTGTTCACACTATCTATCCCTCCCTCCCTCCCTCCCTCCCTCCCTCCCTCCCTCCCCCTCCCTCCCTCCCTCCCTCCCTCCCTCCCTCCCTCCCTCCCTCCCTCCCTCCCTCCCTCCCTCCCTCCCCCTCCCTCCCTCCCTCCCGTTCTCTGCTCTCTCCCTCTCTCCCTCCCTACCCCTGCCTTTCTCTCCTGCTCTTCAATGTGAAATAAGGCCACTATATAGGTACCACTGTTCACACTATCCCTCCCCCTCCCTCCCTCCCTCCCTCCCTCCCTCCCTCCCTCCCTCCCTCCCTCCCTCCCTCCCTCCCTCCCTCCCTCCCTCCCTCCCTCCCTCCCTCCCTCCCTCCCTCCCTCCCTCCCTCCCTCCCTCCCTCCCGTTCTCTGCTCTCTCCCTCTCTCCCTCCCTACCCCTGCCTTTCTCTCCTGCTCTTCAATGTGAAATAAGGCCACTATATAACCGCTTGATCCAGCTTGGGACACCACCCACTCCTGCCTTTCCCCTCCTTACCCACAGGTGGCGCTGTACAGCATGTATGTGGCCTGTATGGCTTTCCATGCTAAAGTGAGTGACCCAGTGATCGGTGGGACCTACATGACCCTGCTGAACACGGTCACCAACCTGGGGGGAAACTGGCCCTCCACCCTGGCATTGTGGATGGTTGACCCACTCACCTCTAAGGAGTGCCAGGGAGCCGTCGGACAGAGCTGTGGCTCCTCAGAGGAGGCTGGGGTATGTGTGAGAGAGAATTACCTGACAATTATCGCATTTATAATGTCGTACTTCATTGAGTAGCTATGATGTCAATTTTTGTGGAAACACTTGTGTTAAACGTGTCTCTTTCTGTCTCCCTCTCCTCCCCGCTACAGCTGTGTGTAAAGGAGGGCGGTGTGTGTGTGACGTCGTTGGATGGTTACTATGTGGAGTCGGTGGTGTGTGCGTTGATAGGACTAATGTGGTGGGTGTGGCTAGGGAAGAGGATGAGAAGGCTACAGGACCAGAGCCCTGCAGCTTGGAGGTGCCGGATCGGCCAATGACAACGTTCACCCAGCTCCTGACCTGCACAACCCCTTTCCTGACTTCAGCAAGGCCAATCGCCAGACAGCTACAGTCTGATATAAAAGCTTCCTCTCTTATCTTTTCCTCTCGCTCACTTTCAGTTGGTCTATGTTGGTCTGTCTCTGTCCCTCTCAGTCCCTCTCAGTCCCTCTCTGTCCCTCTCAGTCCCTCTCAGTCCCTCTCTGTCCCTCTCTGTCCCTCTCAGTCCCTCTCTGTCCCTCTCAGTCCCTCTCAGTCCCTCTCAGTCCCTCTCAGTCCCTCATTATCCCTCTCAGTCCCTCATTGTCCCTCTCAGTCCCTCATTGTCCCTCTCAGTCCCTCTTTCAACCTTCTCTGATGGCTCTTATCAGTCTCCATTCTTCCCAACCTTCTCTGATGACTCTTATCAGTCTCCATTCTTACCAACCTTCTCTGATGACTCTTATCAGTCTCCATTCTCCCCAACCTTCTCTGATGACTCTTATCAGTCTCCATTCTTCCCAACCTTCTCTGATGACTCTTATCAGTCTCCATTCTTACCAACCTTCTCTGATGACTCTTATCAGTCTCCATTCTTCCCAACCTTCTCTGATGACTCTTATCAGTCTCCATTCTTACCAACCTTCTCTGATGACTCTTATCAGTCTCCATTCTTACCAACCTTCTCTTTCTCTGCCTGTGTGTATATTGTCGTTCAGCACTTATTTCTTTGAAATACATGTAGCTGTGGTCTGGCTACCACATGACTATGGACCATAACAGTCAATAACAACAGTCCACTTCCTGCTTGTACCATCACGTCTTCACCGGGACTTCTGCCCCTTCAACTACTTTATGTCCCATTGGAAAGAAAACAGAGAAGGAACTATTGTTCTTTTGCTCGGGAATATTTACAGCAGACATTTACTCTGGGAAATCGCTGATCCTTCTTCTCCTTCCACATTCTCGGTATCTTAAACTATTTCATTAGGCTTGTCACTTGTCATTATTTGTGCCTTTGCTAGGTTCTTCAGACTGTCATTATAAAGTTGGATGATATTTGAAAAGACTTTAATCAATGGTCATCAAAAAGCACACCACATTAAATGTTGAGATGTCGGCGAGCTTGATTAACAGGTCGAATGTGTCTGTAGCATGGAGTCAGAAATGCCAACTGTATTGTTGATGGGAACCCATAGCCCCTCCGACAGAAATGCCTAAACTATAACAGTACTGTTTTAATAGATGTCTGTCATTTTGGGGGATTACAACAGTATTTGCTTCAAAACCAGCAATGAGAGGTCAGAGGTTGTGTGAAAGGGACCAGTCAGGTCTGGATCTGGGATCACTTATAATGGTTCTGGGATCACTTATAATTATAATGGTTCTGGGATCACTTATAATGGTTCTGGGATCACTTATAATGGTTCTGGGATCACTTATAATTATAATGGTTCTGGGATCACTTATAATGGATCTGGGATCACTTATAATGGTTCTGGGATCACTTATAATTATAATGGTTCTGGGATCACTTATAATGGTTCTGGGATCACTTATAATGGTTCTGGGATCACTTATAATGGTTCTGGGATCACTTATAATTATAATGGTTCTGGGATCACTTATAATTATAATGGTTCTGGGATCACTTATAATGGTTCTGGGATCACTTATAATGGTTCTGGGATCACTTATAATGGTTCTGGGATCACTTATAATTATAATGGTTCTGGGATCACTTATAATGGTTCTGGGATCACTTATAATGGTTCTGGGATCACTTATAATTATAATGGTTCTGGGATCACTTATAATGGATCTGGGATCACTTATAATTATAATGGTTCTGGGATCACTTATAATTATAATGGTTCTGGGATCACTTATAATTATAATGGTTCTGGGATCACTTATAATTATAATGGTTCTGGGATCACTTATAATGGATATGGGATCACTTATAATGGTTCTGGGATCACTTATAATGGTTCTGGGATCACTTATAATGGATCTGGGATCACTTATAATGGTTCTGGGATCACTTATAATGGTTCTGGGATCACTTATAATGGTTCTGGGATCACTTATAATTATAATGGTTCTGGGATCACTTATAATGGTTCTGGGATCACTTATAATGGTTCTGGGATCACTTATAATGGTTCTGGGATCACTTATAATGGATATGGGATCACTTATAATGGTTCTGGGATCACTTATAATGGTTCTGGGATCACTTATAATTATAATGGTTCTGGGATCACTTATAATTATAATGGTTCTGGGATCACTTATTATGGATCTGGGATCACTTATAATGGATCTGGGATCACTTATAATGGATCTGGGATCACTTATAATTATAATGGTTCTGTTTGGATTGTGTGATAGAAATGATCATTTATCTGTGTATTTGTTGAAATGAACAAGAGTTATTTTATTTTTTATTTTTGGGGGGGTTCTCTGCTGTGTTCCACATCAGGCTGCACAAAAAAACAACATTTAAATTGATCCATGTGTGGAAACCTGATCATTCAGCTTCTCTGTTTCTCCCTTCTGTCCCTAACCACAGATCCAAATTAAGATGCGACTCCGTTTCTAAATGTGTAAGTCCGGGTTGGGGGTAAAAATGAGATTATCCTAAAGCAGGTGTTTCTCCTTTGTGGGGGACAACAACAAACAAAAAACTGCACACTGAGTTTCCACACCGATGCAACGGCCTTCATACTGTAAGTGAGTTTCCACACCGATGCAACGGCCTTCATACTATAAGTGAGTTTCCACACCGATGCAACGGCCTTCATACTGTAAGTGAGTTTCCACGCCGATGCAACGGCCTTCATACTGTAAGTGAGTTTCCACGCCGATGCAACGGCCTTCATACTGTAAGTGAGTTTCCACGCCGATGCAACGGCCTTCATACTGTAAGTGAGTTTCCACGCCGATGCAACGGCCTTCATACTGTGAGACTTTTGTTATCCTTGAACATCTAGTTTTTAAATGTTCTGTTTATTGTACAACTTGTGATGCTGCTGTTTGTACAAGGTCTTATGTCTGTCTGTGCCAGTCCTATTTACAGTTGTTTTCATATGACCTATGCAACTATACAACTATACAAGACCAGCATTCACCTACATAAGGAACTGTGTGTATACAGTCAGGTCCATAAATATATAAAAAGTGCTGTAATTCCTACACTCTTCACCTCATTTGGATGTAAATACCTTTAAACTACAGCTAAAAGTCAGCATTTTCAGCTCATATTCATTATTTAATTTAAACCCCAATATGCTGTGGGTAGACAGCTAAAATAATAATAACTTGATTCATGTTCAAATATTTATGGACCTTGACTGCAGCTATGATTTGTTTGATTTACTAAATATTTAAATTAAATGAATAGTAACTTTTTTTTAAATGTCTGTTTGGCTTAATTTCAGTTTGTACATTATTTTCCAAGATTACCGCAAGAGAGGGTTTTTAAAAAGATTGTTCAGCTATTGACTTTCACATGGAATACAAATCATTTGTGATGGGTTGCTGCCAACAAATATTTGATACCCAACGCACAAGAAAAGCTGGTTTTAAAGAACCTGCTTTGGTGCTGGAGTTGTCCTTACCCTCTCTGAGGAGGCCAGTGTTCACGTTGACCCCTTTTGAGTTGAAAAGATCAGACATTACAGGGTGACCGTACCAGAGTTTGGGGTTCAATTCCATTGAAATTCCAGTCAGTTTGGGAAGTACACTAAAATTGCAATCCCATTTATCTTCAATAGTTCAACGAGGAACATTTGGAATTGACATTTGCTTTACTTTTTAAATCGGTAGGATTTAAACTCTGGACTGTACCCTATGGGACTTGTACACACGCTATGCTGTAATATGTTCTGAGGAACTTTTGTACCAACATTCCCAAGATATATATGGAAAATATTTAATACGTGTTAGAAATGCACACAGTGGTTTCAAATGGTTTTGTGTAGGGATTACTCCAATAACATACTGTACTTTGTGATGCCGTGAGAATGTTTGTACACATCTCACACCTAATTGATGCTATTGCATCATATTTTCTATACAAAATATATATAACATTCGATTTAGCAGCAATAGGACTAGATAATGAAAAATTAATGAAAACGCCACACCAGACGGTACTGTAGGTTTTTTTTGGTCCACGCTGCCTACTGTACTTAGTGGGAGGGGCGACTGTTGTAGTCTTTCAGACATGTCAACAACATGCCGGAGTCCAGAAGTGAGGCAGAGACAGACGAGAAAGGAGAAACACCGTCTAAAAATATAATTTCAGTAATTTCTCAGTTCGCTGACGATAATTTAACCATTGTCCGGGTAAGAACCAAATGGGATACAAATGGCAGATGCAAGCATTGAAGGGGATAAAACGGTTCATTCAAATGAGACCGCAGATTAGATGTTAAAATGGAATAAAGATCCAACGTTAGCTAACACATCTTTGGATAACATCTATCTGTTTTCTCTTCTAGAACATCAGTACTGGACTAGCAATTGCCGGGGTAATAGTAATATCAAGGAGTATTAAATTGGTAAGTAGCGTAGCCTATTCATATAAAGCGAGCTGTGATGCAGGTATGTTCCACCAGGAGGAGGTAGCGAGTCGAGTTTCCCACAAACCCATGTTGAAGACGGGCTAAATTCTCTGCCCAATGTCAAGGGAATTATCTCGAAGACGGCAACAGATTGTGGCGTTGTTTTTTTTTTACCAGATTGGAGATGAGATGATCCATTCCCCCTTGTTCAATTGAAATGCCATATGGCTGGATAGGTCATGGAAGGATGGAAGGTGGCAGTTGATGAGCTGTTTGCCTGGTGTGTTTATCCTAGTTGATGTTGTTTAGTTAGCCTTTTCTTCTTAACCAGATCAACCAGATCACCCCTTGGCTTTAGAAAGGTCTTTACATATCTGTTGTTGTGTTTAGCTAATGTAATGATACGTCGTTTTGTTTAGCTAATAGAATACTAGTAATTGGTTCCAATTTTGTGTTGCCCAAAACAATTATGTCATGGTAACTTCATAGGAAGGTACAGTGTAACAGTTTACAACACATTGTACTTCCAACGGTTATGACTGCTTTTCTAACCAGGTCTTTTGTGCCTCTCCACCCATCGTCAGATCACTAGGTTTGGATTAGCCTCCGACATCCCAGCGAGGTTCATAGAGAAGAATGTGAGCCTCAGAGGGAGAGTCCAGACCATCACAGAGACGGGACTGGAGGTGGAGCACATCCCCATCTACATCCCTGTCCTCTCTCCCCTGCTGGCTAAAGGTATGGTAGACCCCCTACTGGCTAAAGGTATGGTAGACCCCCTACTGGCTAAAGGTATGGTAGACCCCTGTTGGCTAAAGGTATGGTAGACCCCCTACTTGCTAAAGGTATGGAAGACCCCTGTTGGCTAAAGGTATGGTAGACCCCTACTGGCTAAAGGTATGGCAGACCCCTGTTGGCTAAAGGTATGGTAGACCTCCTACTGGCTAAAGGTATGGTAGACCCCCTACTGGCTAAAGGTATGGTAGACCCCTGTTGGCTAAAGGTATGGTAGACCCCCTACTTGCTAAAGGTATGGAAGACCCCTGTTGGCTAAAGGTATGGTAGACCCCTACTGGCTAAAGGTATGGCAGACCCCTGTTGGCTAAAGGTATGGTAGACCCCCTACTTGCTAAAGGTATGGAAGACCCCTGTTGGCTAAAGGTATGGTAGACCCCTACTGGCTAAAGGTATGGCAGACCCCTGTTGGCTAAAGGTATGGTAGACCCCCTACTTGCTAAAGGTATGGAAGACCCCTGTTGGCTAAAGGTATGGTAGACCCCTACTGGCTAAAGGTATGGCAGACCCCTGTTGGCTAAAGGTATGGTAGACCTCCTACTGGCTAAAGGTATGGTAGACCCCCTACTGGCTAAAGGTATGGTAGACCCCTGTTGGCTAAAGGTATGGTAGACCCCCTACTTGCTAAAGGTATGGAAGACCCCTGTTGGCTAAAGGTATGGTAGACCCCTACTGGCTAAAGGTATGGCAGACCCCTGTTGGCTAAAGGTATGGTAGACCCCCTACTGGCTAAAGGTATGGTAGTCCCCTACTGGCTAAAGGTATGGTAGACCCCCTACTGGCTAAAGGTATGGTAGACCCCTGTTGGCTAAATTTATGGTAGACCCCTGTTGGCTAAATTTATGGTAGACCCCCTGTTGGCTAAAGGTATGGTAGACCCCTACTGGCTAAAGGTATGGCAGACCCCTGTCGGCTAAAGGTATGGTAGACCCCCTACTGGCTAAAGGTATGGTAGACCCCTACTGGCTAAAGGTATGGTATACCCCCTACTGGCTAAAGGTATGGGAGACCCCTGTTGGCTAAAGGTATGGTAGACCCCCTACTGGCTAAAGGTATGGTAGACCCCTACTGGCTAAAGGTATGTAGACCCCCTGTTGGCTAAAGGTATGGTAGACCCCCTGTTGGCTAAAGGTATGGTAGACCCCCTGTTGGCTAAAGGTATGGAAGACCCCCTGTTGGCTAAAGGTATGGTAGACCCCCTACTGGCTAAAGGTATGGTAGACCCCCTACTGGCTAAAGGTATGGTAGACCCCCTACTGGCTAAAGGTATGGTAGACCCCCTGTTGGCTAAAGGTATGGTAGACCCCCTGTTGGCTAAAGTTATGGTAGACCCCCTTTTGGCTAAAGGAATGGTAGACCCCCTGTTGGCTAAAGGTATGGTAGACCCATACTGGCTAAAGGTATGGTAGACCCCCTGTTGGCTAAAGGTATGGTAGACCCCTGTTGGCTAAAGGTATGGTAGACCCCCTGTTGGCTAAAGGCATGGTAGACCCCCTGTTGGCTAAAGGTATGGTAGACCCCCTGTTGGCTAAAGGTATGGTAGACCCCTGTTGGCTCAAGGTATGGTAGACCCCCTTTTGGCTAAAGGTATGGTAGACCCCTGTTGGCTAAAGGTATGGTAGACCCCTGTTGGCTAAAGTTATGGTAGACCCCCTGTTGGCTAAAGGTATGTGTCAGCTGGTCTCTTTAACATAACTGTGTCAGCTGGTCTCTAACATAACTGTGTCAGCTGGTCTCTTTAACATAACTGTGTCAGCTGGTCTCTTTAACATAACTGTGTCAGCTGGTCTCTAACATAACTGTGTCAGCTGGTCTCTTTAACATAACTGTGTCAGCTGGTCTCTAACATAACTGTGTCAGCTGGTCTCTAACATAACTGTGTCAGCTGGTCTTTAACATAACAGTGTCAGCTGGCCTCTAACATAACTGTGTCAGCTGGTCTCTTTAACATAACTGTGTCAGCTGGTCTCTTTAACATAAATGTGTCAGCTGGTCTCTTTAACATAACTGTGTCAGCTGGTCTCTTTAACATAACTGTGTCAGCTGGTCTCTTTAACATAACTGTGTCAGCTGGTTTCTTTAACATAACTGTGTCAGCTGGTTTCTTTAACATAACTGTGTCAGCTGGTCTCTTTAACATAACTGTGTCAGCTGGTTTCTTTAACATAACTGTGTCAGCTGGTTTCTTTAACATAACTGTGTCAGCTGGTCTCTAACATAACTGTGTCAGCTGGTCTCTTTAACATAACTGTGTCAGCTGGTCTCTTTAACATAACTGTGTCAGCTGGTCTCTAACATAACTGTGTCAGCTGGTCTCTTTAACATAACTGTGTCAGCTGGTCTCTTTAACATAACTGTGTCAGCTGGTCTCTTTAACATAACTGTGTCAGCTGGTCTCTTTAACATAACTGTGTCAGCTGGTCTCTTTAACATAACTGTGTCAGCTGGTCTCTTTAACATAACTGTGTCAGCTGGTCTCTTTAACATAACTGTGTCAGCCGTAGACTGTCTGCTGGTCTCTAACTGTGCTGTTTGATTTAGTGGAAGAGAAGGTTTGCTTTGATGAAGTATAGTAGTCAACCTAATGTTTGGTCTGTCCTGTAGAGACAGTTTTTTTTATATATATTTTCCTAAAATCAAAGTAAACACTATTTTAATCCAATTCATTTGATTTGATGGGTATTGGATCATGGCTTGATGTCTGATAAAGGTCATTGTGACTGAAACGCCAATATCTTTTTCATCTTTATCTAATTTAGACCAACCTTTTATTTCTCTAAACGTGAGTGTCATGCATTCTGCCCGCATTCAAGGGCACTGGACCATAAACGTTTACAAGACTTAGTTTAGCTCCCTTCATCGGACTGAGTTAGCGTAGTAAGCCTGTTAGAGAAGAGGGCTAGCTGCAGTATTACGTTATGCTTCTGCCCTGCAGTCAAACTGAGTTAAAGGGTATTAGAAAGTGCTCTTACAGCTCCGTCAGAGACCAGGGAGACGAAAGCTCTCCTCTAGTTAAAGAGATTAGTAGACTCTCTCTATAGCTTTGTCTCTTTGACCTCCTGTAGTTTTAGGACACAGGCTTGACCTCTGCCCACAGTTATTTAATGTATTTCCTTGCCTGTGCCTTCAGTAATACAGTATCTCTACTGCTGTGGTTGCACATCTTTGCATAGTGCATGTCTGATACTATATCTTACAACAGTCTGTCTTTCAGTTTGTCAAGCTCCTGACTGTGCCACCTTCAGGTCTATGCAATAGACCACAGCCATAGCTAGGAACTCCTTAGCTCAGGTGTACCGTATCTGTGTCTCACCTGGCAGGTCTTCTCTCCTCAGGTGTACCGTATCTGTGTCTCACCTGGCAGGTCTTCTCTCCTCAGGTGTACCGTATCTGTGTCTCACCTGGCAGGTCTTCTCTCCTCAGGTGTACTGTATGTGTGTCTCACCTGGCAGGTCTTCTCTCCTCAGGTGTACCGTATCTGTGTCTCACCTGGCAGGTCTTCTCTCCTCAGGTGTACCGTATCTGTGTCACACCTGGCAGGTCTTCTCTCCTCAGGTGTACCGTATCTGTGTCTCACCTGGCAGGTCTTCTCTCCTCAGGTGTACCGTATGTGTGTCACCTGGCAGGTCTTCTCTCCTCAGGTGTACTGTATGTGTGTCTCACCTGGCAGGTCTTCTCTCCTCAGGTGTACCCTATCTGTGTCTCACCTGGCAGGTCTTCTCTCCTCAGGTGTACCGTATGTGTGTCACACCTGGCAGGTCTTCTCTCCTCAGGTGTACTGTATGTGTGTCTCACCTGGCAGGTCTTCTCTCCTCAGGTGTACCCTATCTGTGTCTCACCTGGCAGGTCTTCTCTCCTCAGGTGTACCGTATGTGTGTCACACCTGGCAGGTCTTCTCTCCTCAGGTGTACTGTATGTGTGTCTCACCTGGCAGGTCTTCTCTCCTCAGGTGTACCGTATGTGTGTCTCACCTGGCAGGTCTTCTCTCCTCAGGTGTACTGTATGTGTGTCTCACCTGGCAGGTCTTCTCTCCTCAGGTGTACTCTATGTGTGTCTCACCTGGCAGGTCTTCTTTCCTCAGGTGTACCGTATGTGTGTCTCACCTGGCAGGTCTTCTCTCGTCAGGTGTACCGTATGTGTGTCTCACCTGGCAGGTCTTCTCTCCTCAGGTGTACTCTATGTGCGTCTCACCTGGCAGGTCATCTCTCCTCAGGTGTACTCTATGTGCGTCTCACCTGGCAGGTCTTCTCCTCAGGTGTACTCTATGTGCGCCTCACCTGGCAGGTCTTCTCTCCTCAGGTGTACTCTATGTGCGTCTCACCTGGCAGGTCATCTCTCCTCAGGTGTACTCTATGTGCGTCTCACCTGGCAGGTCATCTCTCCTCAGGTGTACTGTATGTGTGTCTCACCTGGCAGGTCTTCTCTCCTCAGGTGTACTCTATGTGTGTCTCACCTGGCAGGTCTTCTCTCCTCAGGTGGTGGTCGTGTGTATCCACTGGCTGTGCGCCTGGCGGGGGTGGAGCTGACCCCAGAGGGGACGGTGTGGCTGGAGCAGCACCTGAGCCCAGCCCAGACGGTGTGGCTCAAACTGGTCAGCAGAGAGGAGGAGACACTGCACTGTCTGGTGTCTGTTAGCCGGGTCAGTTACTGTCTGTCTGTTGGCCGGGTCAGTTACTGTCTGGTGTCTGTTAGCCGGGTCAGTTACTGTCTGTCTGTTAGCCGGGTCAGTTACTGTCTGGTGTCTGTTAGCGGGTCAGTTACTGTCTGTCTGTTAGCCGGGTCAGTTACTGTCTGGTGTCTGTTGGCCGGGTCAGTTACTGTCTGGTGTCTGTTAGCCGGGTCAGTTACTGTCTGTCTGTTAGCCGGGTCAGTTACTGTCTGGTGTCTGTTAGCCGGGTCAGTTACTGTCTGGTGTCTGTTAGCCGGGTCAGTTACTGTCTGTCTGTTGGCCGGGTCAGTTACTGTCTGTCTGTTGGCCGGGTCAGTTACTGTCTGGTGTCTGTTAGCCGGGTCAGTTACTGTCTGGTGTCTGTCGGCCGGGTCAGTTACTGTCTGGTGTCTGTTAGCCGGGTCAGTTACTGTCTGGTGTCTGTTGGCCGGGCAGTTACTGTCTGGTGTCTGTTAGCCGGGTCAGTTACTGTCTGGTGTCGGTTGGCCGGGGCAGTTACTGTCTGGTGTCTGTTGGCCGGGGCAGTTACTGTCTGGTGTCTGTTAGCCGGGTCAGTTACTGTCTGGTGTCTGTTAGCCGGGTCAGTTACTGTCTGGTGTCTGTCGGTCGGGTCAATAACTGTCTGTGTCTGTCAGCAGGGTCAGTTACTGTCTGGTGTCTGTTAGCCGGGTCAGTTACTGTCTGTCTGTTAGCCGGGTCAGTTACTGTCTGGTGTCTGTTGGCCGGGGCAGTTACTGTCTGGTGTCTGTTAGCCGGGTCAGTTACTGTCTGTCTGTTGGCCGGGTCAGTTACTGTCTGTCTGTTGGCCGGGTCAGTTACTGTCTGTCTGTTGGCCGGGTCAGTTACTGTCTGTCTGTTGGCCGGGTCAGTTACTGTCTGTCTGTTGGCCGGGTCAGTTACTGTCTGTCTGTTAGCCGGGTCAGTTACTGTCTGTCTGTTGGCCGGGGCAGTTACTGCCTGTCTGTTGGCCGGGGCAGTTACTGTCTGGTGTCTGTCAGCAAGGTTTCAAAATTCAGGGAATTTGCAATAAATTCCCTGGTTTTCTCAAAGTTCCGGTTGGAGATTTCCCAGGATTTCTGGAAAACATAGAGTCAGTTGCTCTCTGGTCTCTGTTAACAGGGTCAGTTGCTGCCTGGTCTCTGGTAACAGGGTCAGTTGCTGTCTGGTTTCTGGTAACAGGGTCAGTTGCTGTCTGGTCTCTGGTAACAGGGTCAGTTGCTGCCTGGTCTCTGGTAACAGGGTCAGTTGCTGTCTGAATTTCTGGTAACAGGGTCAGTTGCTGTCTGGTCTCTGGTAACAGGGTCAGTTGCTGCCTGGTCTCTGGTAACAGGGTCAGTTGCTGTCTGGTTTCTGGTAACAGGGTCAGTTGCTGTCTGGTTTCTGGTAACAGGGTCAGTTGCTGTCTGGTCTCTGGTAACAGGGTCAGTTGCTGCCTGGTCTCTGGTAACAGGGTCAGTTGCTACCTGGTCTCTGGTAACAGGGTCAGTTGCTACCTGGTCACTGGTAACAGGGTCAGTTGCTGTCTGGTCTCTGGTAACAGGGTCAGTTGCTGTCTGGTCTCTGGTAACAGGGTCAGTTGCTGCCTGGTCTCTGGTAACAGGTTTAGCTGCTGTCTGGTCTCTGGTAACAGGGTCAGTTGCTGTCTGGTCTCTGGTAACAGGGTCAGTTGCTGCCTGGTCTCTGGTAACAGGGTCAGTTGCTGCCTGGTCTCTGGTAACAGGGTCAGTTGCTGCCTGGTCTCTGGTAACAGGGTCAGTTGCTGTCTGGTCTCTGGTAACAGGGTCAGTTGCTGCCTGGTCTCTGGTAACAGGGTCAGTTGCTGTCTGGTCTCTGGTAACAGGGTCAGTTGCTGCCTGGTCTCTGGTAACAGGGTCAGTTGCTGCCTGGTCTCTGGTAACAGGGTCAGTTGCTGTCTGGTCTCTGGTAACAGGGTCAGTTGCTGCCTGGTCTCTGGTAACAGGGTCAGTTGCTGCCTGGTCTCTGGTAACAGGGTCAGTTGCTGCCTGGTCTCTGGTAACAGGGTCAGTTGCTGCCTGGTCTCTGGTAAGGGTCAGGGCCTGGTCTCTGGTTGCAGTTGCTGCCTGGTCTCTGGTAACAGGGTCAGTTGCTGTCTGGTCTCTGGTAACAGGGTCAGTTGCTGCCTGGTCTCTGGTAACAGGGTCAGTTGCTGTCTGGTCTCTGGTAACAGGGTCAGTTGCTGTCTGGTCTCTGGTAACAGGGTCAGTTGCTGTCTGGTCTCTGGTAACAGGGTCAGTTGCTGTCTGGTCTCTGGTAACAGGGTCAGTTGCTGTCTGGTCTCTGGTAACAGGGTCAGTTGCTGTCTGGTCTCTGGTAACAGGGTCAGTTGCTGTCTGGTCTCTGGTAACAGGGTCAGTTGCTGTCTGGTCTCTGGTAACAGGGTCAGTTGCTGCCTGGTCTCTGGTAACAGGGTCAGTTGCTGTCTGGTCTCTGGTAACAGGGTCAGTTGCTGCCTGGTCTCTGGTAACAGGGTCAGTTGCTGCCTGGTCTCTTGTAACAGGGTCAGTTGCTGCCTGGTCTCTGGTAACAGGGTCAGTTGCTGTCTGGTCTCTGGTAACAGGGTCAGTTGCTGTCTGGTCTCTGGTAACAGGGTCAGTTGCTGTCTGGTCTCTGGTAACAGGGTCAGTTGCTGTCTGGTCTCTGGTAACAGGGTCAGTTGCTGTCTGGTCTCTGGTAACAGGGTCAGTTGCTGTCTGGTCTCTGGTAACAGGGTCAGTTGCTGTCTGGTCTCTGGTAACAGGGTCAGTTGCTGTCTGGTCTCTGGTAACAGGGTCAGTTGCTGTCTGGTCTCTGGTAACAGGGTCAGTTGCTGCCTGGTCTCTGGTAACAGGGTCAGTTGCTGTCTGGTCTCTGGTAACAGGGTCAGTTGCTGCCTGGTCTCTGGTAACAGGGTCAGCTGCTGTCTGGTCTCTGGTAACAGGGTCAGTTGCTGCCTGGTCTCTGGTAACAGGGTCAGTTGCTGTCTGGTCTCTGGTAACAGGGTCAGTTGCTGCCTGGTCTTTGGTAACAGGTTTAGCTGCTGTCTGGTCTCTTGTAACAGGGTCAGTTGCTGTCTGGTCTCTGGTAACAGGGTCAGTTGCTGTCTGGTCTCTTGTAACAGGGTCAGTTGCTGCCTGGTTTCTGGTAACAGGGTCAGTTGCTGTCTGGTTTCTGGTAACAGGGTCAGTTGCTGTCTGGTCTCTGGTAACAGGGTCAGTTGCTGCCTGGTTTCTGGTAACAGGGTCAGTAGCTGTCTGGTTTCTGGTAACAGGGTCAGTTGCTGTCTGGTCTCTGGTAACAGGGTCAGTAGCTGTCTGGTTTCTGGTAACAGGGTCAGTTGCTGTCTGGTCTCTGGTAACAGGGTCAGTTGCTGTCTGGTTTCTGGTAACAGGGTCAGTTGCTGTCTGGTCTCTGGTAACAGGGTCAGTTGCTGCCTGGTCTCTGGTAACAGGTTTAGCTGCTGTCTGGTCTCTTGTAACAGGGTCAGTTGCTGTCTGGTCTCTGGTAACAGGGTCAGTTGCTGTCTGGTCTCTGGTAACAGGGTCAGTTGCTGTCTGGTCTCTGGTAACAGGGTCAGTTGCTGTCTGGTCTCTGGTAACAGGTTTAGCTGCTGTCTGGTCTCTTGTAACAGGGTCAGTTGCTGTCTGGTCTCTGGTAACAGGGTCAGTTGCTTCCTGGTCTCTGGTAACAGGGTCAGTTGCTTCCTGGTTTCTGGTAACAGGGTCAGTTGCTGCCTGGTCTCTGGTAACAGGGTCAGTTGCTGTCTGGTCTCTGGTAACAGGGTCAGTTGCTGCCTGGTCTCTGGTAACAGGGTCAGTTGCTGTCTGGTCTCTGGTAACAGGGTCAGTTGCTGTCTGGTCTCTGGTAACAGGGTCAGTTGCTGCCTGGTCTCTGGTAACAGGGTCAGTGTGGCTGCGTTTTAACAGGAACCCCAATTTTGGTATTTTTTTTCTCACTAATTGGGTCTTTTGACCAATCAGTTCAGCTCTGAAAAAGATCTGATGTGAAACGATCTGACGTGATTTGTCAAAAGACCAATTAGTGTAAAAGAAGATCAGAATTGGGCTGCCTGTGTAAACGCAGCCTTACTGTCTGAGTGGACTAACATGAGTTAGTTAGTGACTCTCTGGTATCTTCGGGACACTGTTACTCTCCTTATGGCTATGAATTAACTGAATGTCGAAGACCATGAAACCTACGGATGTGTTATTAGCCTCTGTTCTCTCTCCCCCAGGGGTCATGGAGGAGTCTGTGTCTGAATGAGGAGGTGTTGAGGTTGGGTCTGGCACGCACCGTCCCAGTCTCTGGACTCCACCCTCAGTCCCACCTTTTCCTGAGGCTCCACCAACGGCTGCTCAAGGCAGAGGTCAAGGCCGAGCGGAAGGGGCGAGGCATGTGGAAAGAGGATAGCCTATGGGAGAGGACCTCACAGGCTGTTTTGGACAACCCACTGGTCAGACTCATCAGGAGGATCTTCAAGTGGACGTGATTGGCTGGCTGACTGACTGGCTGGCTGGCTGGCTGGTTGACTGGCTGGCTGGCTGACTGACTGGCTGGTTGGCTGGCTGGCTGACTGACTGACTGGCTGACTGGCTGGCTGGCTGGCTGGCTGGCTGGCTGGCTGACTGGCTGGTTGGCTGGCTGGCTGACTGACTGACTGACTGACTGGCTGGCTGGCTGGCTGGCTGGCTGGCTGGCTGGTTGACTGGCTGGCTGGCTGACTGACTGGCTGGTTGGCTGGCTGGCTGACTGACTGACTGGCTGGCTGGCTGGCTGGCTGGCTGGCTGGCTGGCTGACTGACTGGCTGGCTGGCTGGCTGGCTGGCTGACTGACTGACTGGCTGGCTGGCTGGCTGGCTGGCTGGCTGGCTGACTGGCTGGCTGGCTGACTGACTGGCTGGCTGGTTTGGCTGGCTGGCTGACTGACTGACTGGCTGACTGGCTGGCTGGCTCGCTGGCTGGCTGACTGGCTGGCTGGCTGACTGACTGGCTGGCTGGCTGGCTGGTTGACTGGCTGGCTGGCTGGCTGACTGACTGGCTGGTTGGCTGGCTGGCTGACTGACTGACTGGCTGACTGGCTGGCTGGCTGGCTGGCTGGCTGGCTGGCTGACTGACTGGTTGGCTGGCTGGCTGACTGACTGACTGGCTGGCTGGCTGGCTGGCTGGCTGGCTGGCTGGCTGACTGACTGGCTGGTTGGTTGACTGGCTGGCTGGCTGGCTGACTGACTGGCTGGCTGGCTGGCTGGCTGGCTGACTGACTGGCTGGCTGGCTGACTGGCTGACTGGCTGACTGGCTGGCTGACTGACTGACTGCTTGACTGACTGCTTGACTGACTGCTTGACTGGCTGGCTGGCTGGCTGGCTGGCTGACTGCTTGACTGACTGCTTGACTGACTGCTTGACTGGCTGCTTGACTGGCTTGCTGGCTGGCTGGCTGGCTGACTGACTGCTTGACTGACTGCTTGACTGACTGCTTGGCTGGCTGGCTGGCTGGCTGACTGACTGCTTGACTGACTGCTTGACTGACTGCTTGACTGACTGCTTGGCTGGCTGGCTGGCTGGCTGACTGACTGCTTGACTGACTGCTTGACTGACTGCTTGGCTGGCTGGCTGGCTGGCTGGCTGGCTGGCTGGCTGGCTGACTGACTGACTGACTGCTTGACTGGCTGGCTGGCTGACTGATTGCTTGACTGACTGACTGACTGACTGACTGCTTGACTGCTTGACTGACTGACTGACTGATTTCATTTGGTCTCTGAAAGTGAGTTCATGAATGTTGCAGGGCCCAGGCCCATCTCAGAATACAGCTGTGTCATTATGTGTCTGCGTTTGAGAAGTGGATCATCTATTTGTCAACTGATTGCCCAGAGATTGCTCTCAAAATAGAATAAGGACAATATTCACACGATTATCTGTACAAACAATCTTTTCTCCTGTTCTTTACCTTCGGGGAAAAGTGTGCAACGATGTCTCAAATGGATGGGGGTATCGACAAAATCGTAGACATGGGACAACATTTTTTTTTTGACCCACTTGCTTATTAAAGTTGATATATATATCGATGGAGATTATAGACGCACTGACACGGCAATGACAAGACAGAATAGAAACCAGTCTACTTACAGTTGGTCTTCCCCTTCGTGGGTCAGGATATGTTGATGTTTCGTCAGATCATTTTAAAGAAATTCGGCTGTCAGAAATCCACATATCTACATCAAACGTATTTTGATTTGTGAAATAAATATGCATTGGTTAATTCATTTCTGCATTGTGTTTTATATTCTAGATGTTCAATCATGAATAAGTAATGCTGCATGTAAAAGCCATTGTGAAATTTGATGGGAGATTGTGATGGGGGCGATTTACAACTTCTCTTTGTGGAGGTACCTGAGAAAGCACTGGTTGGATAGAGGGTAATTTCATGCTAATATATTTAAATTATGCCCATCTGTATATAGAAATTAGTTGTTATTTTCTAAGTTATTCAATCAATATAATAACCAAGCATAAGGACCGTCCGTGGTTTAACAACATTGACGTATCATTTCGAAGAATATATATTTTTTAAATATTTGACATTCAAATTGAATACCTGAAGTCCCACCAAAATATCTCTATTCTATTGATTTTCAGTCTCTAAACAATTGTTTATGTGCTATACATATGATATGATATATACATATAGTACAGTCAGTATTTGATTTGTTGTTCTTATCAAAAAAGAGTAGATTTGTGCTCCATTATACAGATGATGGATGTAAATATTGAAGACTATTGAATGGTTCTCATATCCAGCTAAAGAGGTAGACAACTTCTGACGTGGACCAGAGTGACGTGGACCAGAGTGACGTGGACCAGAGTGACGTGGACCAGAGTGACGTGGACCACAGTGACGTGGACCACAGTGACGTGGACCACAGTGACGTGGACCACAGTGACGTGGACCAGAGCGACGTGGACCAGAGCGACGTGGACCAGAGCGACGTGGACCAGAGCGACATGGACCAGAGCGACGTGGACTAGAACTGTCAGCAAGGTCTTCCTGTACTAGACTGGGCTGTAGCTAGAAACCAGAATATTCAGAAGGCTTTAGCTGGGCTATGGTGGACAGAGAGATGGAGGACTAGAGATAACGGTAAGGAAATAATATCTGTTGTTTTCTCCTGTCTAAATAATGTTTTCACCTGTCTAAATAATGTTTTCTCCTGTCTAAATAATGTTTTCTCCTGTCTAAATAATGTTTTCACCAGTCTAAATAATGTTTTCTCCTGTCTAAATAATGTTTTCACCTGTCTAAATAATGTTTTCACCTGTCTAAATAATGTTTTCACCTGTCTAAATAATGTTGTTTTCAGCTGTCTAAATAATGTTGTTTTCACCTGTCTAAATACAGTTTTCTCCTGTCTAAATCATGTTTTCTCCTGTCTAAATAATGTTTTCTCCTGTCTAAATAATGTTGTTTTCACCTGTCTAAATAATGTTGTTTTCACCTGTCTAAATAATGTTTTCACCTGTGTAAATCATGTTTTCTCCTGTCTAAATAATGTTTTCTCCTGTCTAAATAATGTTGTTTTCACCTGTCTAAATAATGTTTTCACCTGTGTAAATCATGTTTTCTCCTGTCTAAATAATGTTTTCTCCTGTCTAAATCATGTTTTCTCCTGTCTAAATAATGTTGTTTTCACCTGTCTAAATAATGTTTTCTCCTGTCTAAATCATGTTTTCTCCTGTCTAAATCATGTTGTTTTCTCCTGTCTAAATATTATTGGTTATTTTCACAGGTCTGAAGAGGCATGTTTTTATGTTTCAGAAGTCCAGATGTTTTTAGCAGGAGAAAAAAACAGGCTTCTCCACTGTCTTATCTAGATAAATAAATAAAACAACTTGGTTTTATTTCATCTCAAGAACATAATCAATAGTTAAAAGGGCATTCTTTTTTGGGGTCAAAATTACTAATATATTTTATCTGACAATGAAAAGCGGCATAGTGTTTATAACTGAAAGGTTTCCACATGTAATTTTAAACAAATAAATAACTTTTACCTTCCTGTGTTGTCTCTGTCCCTTGTCTGACTCCTGTGTTGTCTCTGTCCCATTCCTTGTCTGACTCCTGTGTTGTCTCTGTCCCTTTCCTTGTCTGACCTCTGTGTTGTCTGTGTCCCATTCCTGGTCTGACTCTTTTATTTTAGTTAAAGCTCCATCCAGCTCCATTCATTGACAGTTACAGACCACTGGTTTCCATTCATTCTGTTGGCCTCTAATGTACCCCTGGTAAACTTGGTCTCTCTGGGAGCGGGGACATTGACCCGTTATCGCCACTAGTCTGAAGCCCTTATGCTAATCCCTTGGCTTTCACTTCCCTTTTAAACCCCAAATCCCTCTGTTCCCCTTCCGCAGAGAAGTGTTTGTGTTAGAGAGGGGGAAATGGGGGACTTTGGATTGTCCCAGCGATAGAGTTGTGAGGGTCTACTGCCCCCTCCCCCTTCTGAGATCACCATGGTAACACCAGATCTGAGAGGTAAGACCGTAGTTGGGCCCCTGCAAACCACAGGAGGGTGTGAGAGGGTGAGAGCAGAGGGGTTGAATAGCTCATTAAAGGGGTCTCTAGAGCTAACATGACTCAGATATTAAGAGTACTCACTCACATAATGTAAAGACTGGAGCCTGGTCTATGGCCCTCTATCACCCAATGAGAGGCAGGCACTGGAGCAGTCTACTACACAGAGAGGAGAGAGGCTGGAGACAGACACTGGAGCAGTCTACTACACAGAGAGGAGAGAGACTGGAGACAGACACTGGAGCAGTCTACTACACAGAGAGGAGAGAGGCTGGAGACAGACACTGGAGCAGTCTACTACACAGAGAGGAGAGAGACTGAAAACACACTGGAGCAGTCTACTACACAGAGAGGAGAGAGGCTGGAGACAGACACTGGAGCAGTCTACTACACAGAGAGGAGAGAGGCTGGAGACAGACACTGGAGCAGTCTACTACACAGAGAGGAGAGAGACTGGAGACAGACACTGGAGCAGTCTACTACACAGAGAGGAGAGAGGCTGGAGACAGACACTGGAGCAGTCTACTACACAGAGAGGAGAGAGGCTGGAGACAGACACTGGAGCAGTCTACTACACAGAGAGGAGAGAGACTGGAGACAGACACTGGAGCAGTCTACTACACATAGAGGAGAGAGGCTGGAGACAGACACTGGAGCAGTCTACTACACAGAGAGGCTGGAGACAGACACTGGAGCAGTCTACTACACAGAGAGGAGAGAGACTGGAAACAGACACTGGAGCAGTCTACTACACAGAGAGGCTGGAGACAGACACTGGAGCAGTCTACTACACAGAGAGGAGAGAGGCTGGAGACAGACACTGGACAGGGGGAAGGGTGGTACTTTCAAATAGTGTCTTTCCCCATCAAAGATACTATCAAAGACACGGACACACTAAAACAGAGTCAAATGCATGTTAGCATAGTGAAGGAACTATAAAGCCTATTTGAAAAGCAGCCATACTGCAGTTGTCAGTGTTAACCATGTGTTTTCCCAGCATGCTTGATGTGATGGCCACGTGCACAAGTACAGTGAAGAGTGGGTGTGTGTGCGTGCGTGCGTGGGTGTTTGTGTGCGTGCGTGTGTGCATGCGTGTGTGTTCGTGCGTGCGTGGGTGTGTGTGTGTGTGTGTGTGTGAGGCTCGGCAGTGAAATTCAGGGGTTTGTCAATTTTACAGGGCACCAGGGGATTAGAGAGGAGAGGGGGAGTCGCCGAGAGGAGGAGAGGGGGAGTCGCCGAGAGGAGGAGAGGGGGAGTCGCAGAGAGGAGGAGAGGGGGAGTCGCCGAGAGGAGGAGAGGGGGAGTCGCAGAGAGGAGGAGAGGGGGAGTCGCAGAGAGGAGGAGAGGGGGAGTCGCAGAGGGGAGGAGAGGGGGAGTCGCAGAGAGGAGGAGAGGGGGAGTCGCAGAGAGGAAGAGAGGGGGAGTCACAGAGAGGAGGAGAGGGGGAGTCACAGAGAGGAGGAGAGGGGCAGAAGGGGATTTTGTAACCAGGGGGAGGAGGAAGAAGGGGGAGGGAGGGGGAACAGGGGCCTGTGTGTCCTTTGTTGTGTAAATGTCACTAGTGGTTGTTTGTGGACTCTGGTTGGCTGGTTTGAATTGTAAATTGCATGGAGCACTGATGAATTGTGCTGGCAGACTTTAAACTGCCACTGGGGGATTGTGGGAAGGAAACCACGGAGAGAATATTCCAGAACCATTAGTGTATGTTAACTGTAGAAGCACCATCACTACAAGCCTGTCTGAATCCCACTGCACTAGATATTAACACACTGCACTAAATAATAACACTCTGCCCTATATAATAACACACTGCACTAAATAATAACACTCTGCCCTATATAATAACACACTGCATTAAATAATAACACACTGCCCTATATATTAACACACTGCACTATATAATAACACACTGCCCTATATAATAACACACTGCACTAGATAATAACACACTGCACTAGATAATAACACACTGCACTAGATAATAACACACTGCACTATATAATAACACACTGCACTATATAATAACACACTGCACTAGATAATAACACACAGCACTAGATTATAACACACTGCACTAGATAATAACACACTGCACTATATAATAACACACTGCACTATATAATAACACACTGCACTAGATAATAACACACTGCACTATATAATAACACACTGCACTAGATAATAACACACTGCACTAGATAATGACACACTGCTCTAGATAATAACACACTGCACTAGATAATAACACACTGACCCCCTACTGGCTAAAGGTATGGTAGACCCCTACTGGCTAAAGGTATGGTATACCCCCTACTGGCTAAAGGTATGGGAGACCCCCTGTTGGCTAAAGGTATGGTAGACCCCCTACTGGCTAAAGGTATGGTAGACCCCTACTGGCTAAAGGTATGTAGACCCCCTGTTGGCTAAAGGTATGGTAGACCCCCTGTTGGCTAAAGGTATGGTAGACCCCCTGTTGGCTAAAGGTATGGAAGACCCCCTGTTGGCTAAAGGTATGGTAGACCCCCTACTGGCTAAAGGTATGGTAGACCCCCTACTGGCTAAAGGTATGGTAGACCCCCTACTGGCTAAAGGTATGGTAGACCCCCTGTTGGCTAAAGGTATGGTAGACCCCCTGTTGGCTAAAGGTATGGTAGACCCCTGTTGGCTAAAGGTATGGTAGACCCCCTGTTGGCTAAAGGTATGGTAGACCCATACTGGCTAAAGGTATGGTAGACCCCCTGTTGGCTAAAGGTATGGTAGACCCCTGTTGGCTAAAGGTATGGTAGACCCCCTGTTGGCTAAAGGCATGGTAGACCCCCTGTTGGCTAAAGGTATGGTAGACCCCCTGTTGGCTAAAGGTATGGTAGACCCCTGTTGGCTCAAGGTATGGTAGACCCCCTTTTGGCTAAAGGTATGGTAGACCCCTGTTGGCTAAAGTTATGGTAGACCCCCTGTTGGCTAAAGTTATGGTAGACCCCCTGTTGGCTAAAGGTATGTGTCAGCTGGTCTCTTTAACATAACTGTGTCAGCTGGTCTCTAACATAACTGTGTCAGCTGGTCTCTTTAACATAACTGTGTCAGCTGGTCTCTTTAACATAACTGTGTCAGCTGGTCTCTAACATAACTGTGTCAGCTGGTCTCTTTAACATAACTGTGTCAGCTGGTCTCTAACATAACTGTGTCAGCTGGTCTCTAACATAACTGTGTCAGCTGGTCTTTAACATAACAGTGTCAGCTGGCCTCTAACATAACTGTGTCAGCTGGTCTCTTTAACATAACTGTGTCAGCTGGTCTCTTTAACATAAATGTGTCAGCTGGTCTCTTTAACATAACTGTGTCAGCTGGTCTCTTTAACATAACTGTGTCAGCTGGTCTCTTTAACATAACTGTGTCAGCTGGTTTCTTTAACATAACTGTGTCAGCTGGTTTCTTTAACATAACTGTGTCAGCTGGTCTCTTTAACATAACTGTGTCAGCTGGTTTCTTTAACATAACTGTGTCAGCTGGTTTCTTTAACATAACTGTGTCAGCTGGTCTCTAACATAACTGTGTCAGCTGGTCTCTTTAACATAACTGTGTCAGCTGGTCTCTTTAACATAACTGTGTCAGCTGGTCTCTAACATAACTGTGTCAGCTGGTCTCTTTAACATAACTGTGTCAGCTGGTCTCTTTAACATAACTGTGTCAGCTGGTCTCTTTAACATAACTGTGTCAGCTGGTCTCTTTAACATAACTGTGTCAGCTGGTCTCTTTAACATAACTGTGTCAGCTGGTCTCTTTAACATAACTGTGTCAGCTGGTCTCTTTAACATACCTGTGTCAGCCGTAGACTGTCTGCTGGTCTCTAACTGTGCTGTTTGATTTAGTGGAAGAGAAGGTTTGCTTTGATGAAGTATAGTAGTCAACCTAATGTTTGGTCTCTCCTGTAGAGACAGTTTTTTTAATATATATTTTCCTAAAATCAAAGTAAACACTATTTTAATCCAATTCATTTGATTTGATGGGTATTGGATCATGGCTTGATGTCTGATAAAGGTCATTGTGACTGAAACGCCAATATCTTTTTCATCTTTATCTAATTTAGACCAACCTTTTATTTCTCTAAACGTGAGTGTCATGCATTCTGCCCGCATTCAAGGGCACTGGACCATAAACGTTTACAAGACTTAGTTTAGCTCCCTTCATCGGACTGAGTTAGCGTAGTAAGCCTGTTAGAGAAGAGGGCTAGCTGCAGTATTACGTTATGCTTCTGCCCTGCAGTCAAACTGAGTTAAAGGGTATTAGAAAGTGCTCTTACAGCTCCGTCAGAGACCAGGGAGACGAAAGCTCTCCTCTAGTTAAAGAGATTAGTAGACTCTCTCTATAGCTTTGTCTCTTTGACCTCCTGTAGTTTTAGGACACAGGCTTGACCTCTGCCCACAGTTATTTAATGTATTTCCTTGCCTGTGCCTTCAGTAATACAGTATCTCTACTGCTGTGGTTGCACATCTTTGCATAGTGCATGTCTGATACTATATCTTACAACAGTCTGTCTTTCAGTTTGTCAAGCTCCTGACTGTGCCACCTTCAGGTCTATGCAATAGACCACAGCCATAGCTAGGAACTCCTTAGCTCAGGTGTACCGTATCTGTGTCTCACCTGGCAGGTCTTCTCTCCTCAGGTGTACCGTATCTGTGTCTCACCTGGCAGGTCTTCTCTCCTCAGGTGTACCGTATCTGTGTCTCACCTGGCAGGTCTTCTCTCCTCAGGTGTACTGTATGTGTGTCTCACCTGGCAGGTCTTCTCTCCTCAGGTGTACCGTATCTGTGTCTCACCTGGCAGGTCTTCTCTCCTCAGGTGTACCGTATCTGTGTCACACCTGGCAGGTCTTCTCTCCTCAGGTGTACCGTATCTGTGTCTCACCTGGCAGGTCTTCTCTCCTCAGGTGTACCGTATGTGTGTCACCTGGCAGGTCTTCTCTCCTCAGGTGTACTGTATGTGTGTCTCACCTGGCAGGTCTTCTCTCCTCAGGTGTACCCTATCTGTGTCTCACCTGGCAGGTCTTCTCTCCTCAGGTGTACCGTATGTGTGTCACACCTGGCAGGTCTTCTCTCCTCAGGTGTACTGTATGTGTGTCTCACCTGGCAGGTCTTCTCTCCTCAGGTGTACCCTATCTGTGTCTCACCTGGCAGGTCTTCTCTCCTCAGGTGTACCGTATGTGTGTCACACCTGGCAGGTCTTCTCTCCTCAGGTGTACTGTATGTGTGTCTCACCTGGCAGGTCTTCTCTCCTCAGGTGTACCGTATGTGTGTCTCACCTGGCAGGTCTTCTCTCCTCAGGTGTACTGTATGTGTGTCTCACCTGGCAGGTCTTCTCTCCTCAGGTGTACTCTATGTGTGTCTCACCTGGCAGGTCTTCTTTCCTCAGGTGTACCGTATGTGTGTCTCACCTGGCAGGTCTTCTCTCGTCAGGTGTACCGTATGTGTGTCTCACCTGGCAGGTCTTCTCTCCTCAGGTGTACTCTATGTGCGTCTCACCTGGCAGGTCATCTCTCCTCAGGTGTACTCTATGTGCGTCTCACCTGGCAGGTCTTCTCTCCTCAGGTGTACTCTATGTGCGTCTCACCTGGCAGGTCTTCTCTCCTCAGGTGTACTCTATGTGCGTCTCACCTGGCAGGTCATCTCTCCTCAGGTGTACTCTATGTGCGTCTCACCTGGCAGGTCATCTCTCCTCAGGTGTACTGTATGTGTGTCTCACCTGGCAGGTCTTCTCTCCTCAGGTGTACTCTATGTGTGTCTCACCTGGCAGGTCTTCTCTCCTCAGGTGGTGGTCGTGTGTATCCACTGGCTGTGCGCCTGGCGGGGGTGGAGCTGACCCCAGAGGGGACGGTGTGGCTGGAGCAGCACCTGAGCCCAGCCCAGACGGTGTGGCTCAAACTGGTCAGCAGAGAGGAGGAGACACTGCACTGTCTGGTGTCTGTTAGCCGGGTCAGTTACTGTCTGTCTGTTGGCCGGGTCAGTTACTGTCTGGTGTCTGTTAGCCGGGTCAGTTACTGTCTGTCTGTTAGCCGGGTCAGTTACTGTCTGGTGTCTGTTAGCCGGGTCAGTTACTGTCTGTCTGTTAGCCGGGTCAGTTACTGTCTGGTGTCTGTTGGCCGGGTCAGTTACTGTCTGGTGTCTGTTAGCCGGGTCAGTTACTGTCTGTCTGTTAGCCGGGTCAGTTACTGTCTGGTGTCTGTTAGCCGGGTCAGTTACTGTCTGGTGTCTGTTAGCCGGGTCAGTTACTGTCTGTCTGTTGGCCGGGTCAGTTACTGTCTGTCTGTTGGCCGGGTCAGTTACTGTCTGGTGTCTGTTAGCCGGGTCAGTTACTGTCTGGTGTCTGTCGGCCGGGTCAGTTACTGTCTGGTGTCTGTTAGCCGGGTCAGTTACTGTCTGGTGTCTGTTGGCCGGGGCAGTTACTGTCTGGTGTCTGTTAGCCGGGTCAGTTACTGTCTGGTGTCGGTTGGCCGGGGCAGTTACTGTCTGGTGTCTGTTGGCCGGGGCAGTTACTGTCTGGTGTCTGTTAGCCGGGTCAGTTACTGTCTGGTGTCTGTTAGCCGGGTCAGTTACTGTCTGGTGTCTGTCGGTCGGGTCAATAACTGTCTGTGTCTGTCAGCAGGGTCAGTTACTGTCTGGTGTCTGTTAGCCGGGTCAGTTACTGTCTGTCTGTTAGCCGGGTCAGTTACTGTCTGGTGTCTGTTGGCCGGGTCAGTTACTGTCTGGTGTCTGTTAGCCGGGTCAGTTACTGCCTGTCTGTTGGCCGGGTCAGTTACTGTCTGTCTGTTAGCCGGGTCAGTTACTGTCTGTCTGTTAGCCGGGTCAGTTACTGTCTGTCTGTTGGCCGGGGCAGTTACTGCCTGTCTGTTGGCCGGGGCAGTTACTGCCTGTCTGTTGGCCGGGGCAGTTACTGCCTGTCTGTTGGCCGGGGCAGTTACTGCCTGTCTGTTGGCCGGGGCAGTTACTGCCTGTCTGTTGGCCGGGGCAGTTACTGTCTGGTGTCTGTTAGCCGGGTCAGTTACTGTCTGGTGTCTGTCAGCAAGGTTTCAAAATTCAGGGAATTTGCAATAAATTCCCTGGTTTTCTCAAAGTTCCGGTTGGAGATTTCCCAGGATTTCTGGAAAACATAGAGTCAGTTGCTCTCTGGTCTCTGGTAACAGGGTCAGTTGCTCTCTGGTCTCTGGTAACAGGGTCAGTTGCTGCCTGGTCTCTGGTAACAGGGTCAGTTGCTGCCTGGTCTCTGGTAACAGGGTCAGTTGCTGTCTGGTTTCTGGTAACAGGGTCAGTTGCTGTCTGGTCTCTGGTAACAGGGTCAGTTGCAGTCTGGTCTCTGGTAACAGGGTCAGTTGCTGCCTGGTCTCTGGTAACAGGGTCAGTTGCTGTCTGGTCTCTGGTAACAGGGTCAGTTGCTCTCTGGTCTCTGGTAACAGGGTCAGTTGCTGCCTGGTCTCTGGTAACAGGGTCAGTTGCTGTCTGGTCTCTGGTAACAGGGTCAGTTGCTGTCTGGTCTCTGGTAACAGGGTCAGTTGCTGCCTGGTCTCTGGTAACAGGGTCAGTTGCTGTCTGGTTTCTGGTAACAGGGTCAGTTGCTGTCTGGTCTCTGGTAACAGGGTCAGTTGCTGTCTGGTCTCTGGTAACAGGGTCAGTTGCTGCCTGGTCTCTGGTAACAGGGTCAGTTGCTGTCTGGTCTCTGGTAACAGGGTCAGTTGCTCTCTGGTCTCTGGTAACAGGGTCAGTTGCTGCCTGGTCTCTGGTAACAGGGTCAGTTGCTGTCTGGTCTCTGGTAACAGGGTCAGTTGCTGTCTGGTCTCTGGTAACAGGGTCAGTTGCTGCCTGGTCTCTGGTAACAGGGTCAGTTGCTGCCTGGTCTCTGGTAACAGGGTCAGTTGCTGTCTGGTCTCTGGTAACAGGGTCAGTTGCTGCCTGGTCTCTGGTAACAGGGTCAGTTGCTGTCTGGTCTCTGGTAACAGGGTCAGTTGCTGTCTGGTCTCTGGTAACAGGGTCAGTTGCTGTCTGGTCTCTGGTAACAGGGTCAGTTGCTGTCTGGTCTCTGGTAACAGGGTCAGTTGCTTCCTGGTTTCTGGTAACAGGGTCAGTTGCTTCCTGGTTTCTGGTAACAGGGTCAGTTGCTGCCTGGTTTCTGGTAACAGGGTCAGTTGCTGCCTGGTTTCTGGTAACAGGGTCAGTTGCTGCCTGGTCTCTGGTAACAGGGTCAGTTGCTGCCTGGTTTCTGGTAACAGGGTCAGTTGCTGCCTGGTTTCTGGTAACAGGGTCAGTAGCTGTCTGGTTTCTGGTAACAGGGTCAGTTGCTGTCTGGTCTCTGGTAACAGGGTCAGTTGCTGCCTGGTCTCTGGTAACAGGGTCAGTTGCTGTCTAGTCTCTGGTAACAGGGTCAGTTGCTTCCTGGTTTCTGGTAACAGGGTCAGTTGCTGTCTGGTCTCTGGTAACAGGGTCAGTTGCTGCCTGGTCTCTGGTAACAGGGTCAGTTGCTGTCTTGTCTCTGGTAACAGGGTCAGTTGCTTCCTGGTTTCTGGTAACAGGGTCAGTTGCTGTCTGGTCTCTGGTAACAGGGTCAGTTGCTGCCTGGTCTCTGGTAACAGGGTCAGTTGCTGTCAGGTCTCTGGTAACAGGGTCAGTTGCTGTCTGGTCTCTGGTAACAGGGTCAGTTGCTACCTGGTCTCTGGTAACAGGGTCAGTTGCTGTCTGGTCTCTGGTAACAGGGTCAGTTGCTGCCTGGTCTCTGGTAACAGGGTCAGTTGCTGTCTGGTTTCTGGTAACAGGGTCAGTTGCTGCCTGGTCTCTGGTAACAGGGTCAGTTGCTGTCTGGTCTCTGGTAACAGGGTCAGTTGCTGTCTGGTCTCTGGTAACAGGGTCAGTTGCTGTCTGGTCTCTGGTAACAGGGTCAGTTGCTCTCTGGTCTCTGGTAACAGGGTCAGTTGCTCTCTGGTCTCTGGTAACAGGGTCAGTTGCTGCCTGGTCTCTGGTAACAGGGTCAGTTGCTGCCTGGTCTCTGGTAACAGGGTCAGTTGCTACCTGGTCTCTGGTAACAGGGTCAGTTGCTACCTGGTCTCTGGTAACAGGGTCAGTTGCTGCCTGGTCTCTGGTAACAGGGTCAGTTGCTGCCTGGTCTCTGGTAACAGGGTCAGTTGCTGTCTGGTCTCTGGTAACAGGGTCAGTTGCTGCCTGGTCTCTGGTAACAGGGTCAGTTGCTGCCTGGTCTCTGGTAACAGGGTCAGTTGCTGCCTGGTCTCTGGTAACAGGGTCAGTTGCTGTCTGGTCTCTGGTAACAGGGTCAGTTGCTGCCTGGTCTCTGGTAACAGGGTCAGTTGCTGCCTGGTCTCTGGTAACAGGGTCAGTTGCTGCCTGGTCTCTGGTAACAGGGTCAGTTGCTCTCTGGTCTCTGGTAACAGGGTCAGTTGCTCTCTGGTCTCTGGTAACAGGGTCAGTTGCTGTCTGGTCTCTGGTAACAGGGTCAGTTGCTTCCTGGTTTCTGGTAACAGGGTCAGTTGCTTCCTGGTTTCTGGTAACAGGGTCAGTTGCTGCCTGGTTTCTGGTAACAGGGTCAGTTGCTTCCTGGTTTCTGGTAACAGGGTCAGTTGCTGCCTGGTCTCTGGTAACAGGGTCAGTTGCTGCCTGGTTTCTGGTAACAGGGTCAGTTGCTGCCTGGTTTCTGGTAACAGGGTCAGTAGCTGTCTGGTTTCTGGTAACAGA